>NW_027507764.1:104984244-105044975 GCF_037356315.1 Lithobates pipiens | reverse complement strand
GTTGCCACCTTGGTGGGCCCCAGATGTTTAAATGGCTGCCATATGTCTGATGGTGTGAGGAGGGTGCCCTGGAAGTGGTGCAGATGAACTGTTTGCTAGATCTGTGCATCTTTTTGCAGCCATTTTTATGCTTGAATTTTTTTCCCATTATGGGCGTGATTGGGGCCTCATGTGTAAGTTTTGCCTAAGGCCTCACAAATCCTAGAGCCGCCTCTGCTTGTGCTCACTGGCTCCGCCCCTTCTTGTGCTCCCTTTCTCCACGCCTCCTGCTCTTCAGCCCCTCCCTGGCTCCTCCCCTCCTGCTCTCCAGCCCATTCTTGTCCTCCCTGGCTCCACCCCCATTTCGCCAGCACCCCCTGCTCTCCAATTCTTTCTGCCTCCCCTCTCAAGCTCCCCCCCAGCACTCTTCACCCCCCACCCTTAGCACTATCTGGCCCCCAGCACTCTCCACCCTACACCCCTGCGGCTCTCTCTGGCTCCCAGCACTCTCCACCCCACACCCCCTAGCTCTCTCTGCCCCCAGCACTCTCCACCTTCCACCCCCAGCACTCTCCACCTTCCACCCCCTGCACTCTCCACCTTCCACCCCCAGCACTCTCCACCCCCAGCACTCTCCGGCCCCACCCCCCCAGCACTCGCTGGCCCCCAGCACTCTCCCCCCACCCCCCAGTACTCCCCGCCCCCACCCCCCAGCACTCCCCGCCCCCCACCCCCCAGCAATCTCTGGTCCCCACCCCCCAGCACTCTCTGGCCCCCAGCACTCCTGCCCCCACCCCCAGTAATCTCTGGCCCCCACCCCCAGCACTCTCTGGCCCCTAGCACTCTCCGCCCCCACCCCCCAGTACTCTCTGGCCCCCAGCACTCCCCGCCCCCCACCCCCCAGCTATCTCTGGCCCCCACCCCCAGCACTCTCTGGCCCCCAGCACTCTCTGCCCCCACCCCCAGCACTCTCTGCCCCCCACCCCCCAGTACTCTCTGGCCCCCAGCACTCTCCGCCCCCCACCCCGAGCATTCTCTGGCCCCCAGCTCTCCGCCCCCCACCCCGAGCATTCTCTGGCCCCCATCACTCTCCACCCCCCACCCCGAGCATTATCTGGCCCCCAGCACTCTCCCGCCCCCCACCCGAGCATTTTGCCGGCCCCCAGCATTCTCTGCCCCCAGCACCCCAGCACTCTCCTGTCCCCAGCACCCCCCAGCACTCTCCGGTCCCCACCCCCTAGTCACTCTACAGCTTCTCCCTGCTCTTTGCCCCCCCAGGGCTACAGACAGGACAGATCTCTAGATCTCTCTCACCCCCTTTCCCTCACCCCCCTCTTTCTCCACTTCCCCCTCTCTCTCTTACCCCCTCTCTCCCCCTCTTCTCTTACCCCCCTCTCTCCCCCTCTTTCTCTTACCCCCCTCTCCCTCCCCCTCTCTCACCACACTCCTCTCTCTTACCCCTTCCCACAACTCTCTCTCTCTCCCTTACCCCTTCCCACCCCTCTCTCTCTCCCTTCCCTCCCTTCCTCCTTCTCTCCCTTCCCTCCCTCCTCCTCCCTTCTCTCCTTCTCCCTTCTCCCTCCTCCCTTCTCTCCCTCCCTCCCTCTCCTCTCCCCTCTCTCCCCCCCTCCTCTCCCCCTCCTTCCCTCTCTCCCTCTCCCTTCCCTCCTCTCTCCCTCCCCCCCCCTTCTCCCTTCTCCTCCCTCTCTCCCTCTCTTTCTCCCTCCTTCCCTCCTCTCTCTCTCTCTCCCTCCTTCCCTCTCTTCTCCCTTCCTCCCTTCTCTCCCCTCCCTCCCACTCTTCTCTCTCCTTCCTTCCCCCCTCTCTCTCTCCCCTTCCTTCCCTCTCTCCCTCCCTTCCTTCCCCTCTCCTCTCCTTCCCTTCCTCTCTCCCCTCCCTTCCCTTCCCCTCCCCTCCCTTCCCTTCCCTCCTCTCTTCCCCCTTCCTTCCTTCCCTCCTCTCCCTCCCTTCCATCCCTCTCTCCCTTCTTCCTTCCTCCTTCTCTCTCTCTCCCTTCCTTCCCTCCCCCTCCCTTCCTCTCTCCCTCCCCCTCCCTCCCCTCCCATCCTCTCTCCCTCCCCCCTCCCTTCCTTTCTCCTCCCTTCCTCTCTCCTCCCTTCCCTCCCTTCCCTCCCTCTCTTCCCCCTTCCCTCGCTCTCTCCTTCCCTCCTCCCTTCCCTCTCTCTCTTCCTTCCCTCTCTTCCCCCTCCTTTTCCTCCCTCTCTCCTCCCTCCCTTTCCTCCCTCTCTCCTCCCTCCTTTCCTCCCTTCTCTCTCTCTCCTCCCTCCCTTCTCTCTCTCCTCCCTTCCCTCTCTCCTCCTCCCTCCCTTCCCCTCCCTCCCTTCCCCTCCCCTTTCCTTCCCTCCCCTTCCCTTTCCTTCCCTTTCCTTCCCTCCCCTTCCCTTTCCTTCCCTCCCTCCCTTCCTTCCTTCCTCCCTCCCTTCCTCCCTTTTCTCCCTTCCTCCCTTCCCTTCCTTCCTCCCTTCCCTCCCTCTCTCCTCCTCCCCTCCTTCCCTCTCTCCTCCCTTCCCTCCCTCCCCATCCCTCTCTCTCCATCCCTCCCTCTCTCCTCCCTTCCCTCCCTCCCTCTCTCCTCCCTCCCTCTCTCTTCCCTTCCCTCCCTCCCTCTCTCTTCCCTTCCCTCCCTCCCTCTCTCCTCCCTTTCCTCCCTCTCTCCTCCCTTTCCTCCCTCTCTCCTCCCTTTCCTCCCTTTCCTCCCTCTCTCCTCCCTTTCCTCCTTCTCTCCTCTCTTCCCTCCCTCTCTCCTCTCTTCCCTCCCTCCCCCTCTCCTCCCTTCCTCCCCCTCTCCCTCCCTTCCCTCTCTACCTTCCCTCTTCCCCCTCTCTCCCCCTTTTGCCCACCCTTTCTCTCCTCCCCCTCTCTCTCTCTCCTCCCTCTCTCTCCCCCTCCCCTCCTCTCCTCTTTCCACCACTCTCTCCCCCTTTTGTGCACCCTTTATCTACCCCTCTCTCACCCCCCTCTCCCCCTCTCACTCACAATGTCTTGCTCCCCTCCCCCTCTCTCTCTTTCCCACCCCCTATCTCTCACAATCTCTCTCTTCCCCTCCCCTCTCTCTCCTCTCCTCTCTGTCTCCCTTCCCTACTCTTGCTCCCCCTGCACTGTGCTGGGATCCCCCCGCTCTACTTCCTCTGCGGATATGGAATGGCTCAGTGACATCTCCTCCCCATTCTCCCAAGACACAGGAAATTCTTAGAGGGGTTGCCACCTTGGTGGGCCCCAGATGTTTTAATGGCTGCATATGTCTGATGGGTGAGGAGGGTGCCCTGGAAGTGGTGCAGATGAACTGTTTGCTAGATCTGTGCATCTTTTTGCAGCCATTTTTATTGCTTGAATTTTTTTCCCATTTTGGGCGTGATTGGGGCCTCATGTGTAAGTTTTGCCTAAGGCCTCACAAATCCTAGAGCCGCCTCTGGTTCCCTATAGGCTTGGTTCACACTGCTACAGCGGAAAAGTCGTACTACTTCCTTCTGACATAATCCGACTTGGATGCTATTTAGGAGCCGGTACAAGGGCTTAAATTGCACTCAAGTTGGACCAAAGTACTGCAGGAACCTTTTCTGAAGTTGGAGCGACATGTGTAGTATCAGTTACAGTAAAGTGATACTAAAGTTTAATTTTTTCATTTAAAAATAACAAACGTCATACTTACTTCCTTTGTGCTGTTGGTTTTGCACTTAGCATTCCAGATCCTCCTCTTCTCAGGTCTCTTGCCAATGCTCCTGGCCCCTCCCTCCTGCTGAGTGCCCCCACAGCAAGCAACTTGCTATGGGGGCACCCGAGGCGAGCTGCTGCTCTGTGTGTCCATTCAGACATGGAGCCGCTGCTTGGCTCCATCCCCTCTCTCCACATCGGCTCACTGACTTTGACAGTAGCGAGAGCCAATAGTGCCCTGCTGCTGTCTCAGCCAATGAAGAGGGGAGTCCAGGACAGCCAAGACTCTCGTCCAACATCGCTGGATTGCGACGGGGCTCCGGTAAGTATAAGGGGGGCTGAGGGAGGCTGCTGTACACAGAAGGTTTTTTTTTATCTTAAAGCGAGGTTCCAGTGCCTAAATCTTTATTTTTTTTTTTTTTTGTTACAATGAAGAGCATTAAGTCCTTTAACCACTTGCTTACTGGGCACTTAAACCCCCCTCAGTCCCAGACCAATTTTCAGCTTTCAGCGCTGATGCACTTTGAATGACAATTGCGCGGGCATACAACACTGTACCCAAATGAAATTTTTATCATTTTTTTCCCACAAATAGAGCTTTCTTTTGGTGGTATTTAGTTACAGCTCGGAGTTTTATTTTTTGCTAAACAAACAAAAAAAGATGCAAAAAAAAAAAATCATGTTTTAATAGTTTGTTATAAAATTTTGCAAACGGGTCATTTTTCTCCTTCATTGAAGTGCGCTGATTAGGCGGCACTGATAGGCTGCATTGGTTGGCACTGATGGGCTGCATTGGTGGGCACTGATGGGCTGCATTGGTGGGCACTGATAGGCTGCACTGGTGGGCACTGATAGGCATAGTTAAGGCGGCACTAATAGGCACAGATAAGGCGGCACCGATGGGCACAGATAAGGCGGCACTGATGGGCAAAGATGGGCACAGATAAGATGGCACGGATGGGTGGCACGGATAAGTGGCACGGATGGGTGACACGGATGGGCACTGATAGGTACCACAGATAGATGGGACTGATGGGCACTGATAGGTGGCACTGATAGGTGGCTCTGATAGGTGGCACTGCTGGGCACTGATGGGCGGCACTGCTGGGCACTGATGGGCGGCACTGCTGGGCACTGATGGGCGGCACTGGGGTGCAGCACCTTTGAGGCAGATTGGGTGGCACTGTGGGTGGCACTGTGGGTGGCACTGTGGGGTGGCACTGTGGGTGGCACTGTGGGCACTATGGGCACTGACGGGGGGCACTTACTTTTGCTTTTTATTTTACTTCAGGATGGCACTGCGGGAGGCAGGTGGGCACTGGCAGGTGGCAGGTGGTCCCTTGTATTGATGGCCGTGATCGGGACTGATGTCCCGATCATGGCCGCCGGTGATCGGGACTGATGTCCCGATCACGGCCGCCGGTGATCGGCTTTTTTTTTCTTCTCCTCGCGCTGTCAGCGCGAGGAGGAATAATAGCCGATTACCGGCTCCGTTCTATCACATGATCAGCTGTCATTGGCTGACAGCTGATCACGTGATAAGGGGTCGGGATCGACCCCTTGCACGGATCGGTGATCAGGCGAGTCTCATGGACTCGCCGATCACAGAGCGCGCCGCGCGCGCCCCTCAGGGGGCACGCAGGCCGCTCGTAACCGGGACGACGTCAATAGACGTAGTCCCGGAAATGTAGGTCCGCGCTAATGCCGTCATTTGGCAATAGCGCGGATCTCAAGTGGTTAAAGTTATTACTCACTTGCTGTAGTTTTAAAGTCATTCAGATGTCAATTTTCTTTCTAAAAAACAAATTAGATTTAGTCTTGTGGGCGGTTGTCATCTTGTCTTTGGGCATGTGAAGCCCACAGGCATCCTCTTCCGGGATACAGTGTCGCTGGTGTACCAGGATGCACTGCGCGTTGTATCCCGAACTCGCGCATGCACAGTAACTATAATTCGGAGTGCCGTCAACAGCTCAGGTTGCCATCATAACAGGCGGCGGCGGAAGTCCCGCTCCGTTGCGATGGCAACCTAGCTTGACATCACTTCAGGTTTCTAAATCGCACGATAACTCGAGCCAGGCCGCCGCACAGACTCCTGGGAACAAGCAAACAAGATCCCAGGAGACAGCGCAGAACAAAAGGAACTGACGAAATACAGTAGCCGCAGCAACTCCGCCCATATCTGCAATCCCCAGAACCAGAAAATAGGCAAAATGTGCAGGAAAAAAAGGTACATTGAAAAAAATATATAAAAAAGGTCGGTTTTATATTTACAGCAGCCATATAATTGTTGGGAGCCATTGTCTATAAATTGGGTGGAGCTCTGCTTTAATGCATTCAGATAAAAAAATCTTAATGCATTAAGATAAAAAAACCTTCTGACTTTAGAACCACTTTAACCACTTGCCGACCAGCCACCGTCATTATACGGCAGCAGGCCGGCTCGTTCCCGCAAATCTCTGTACTGGTACGTCGGCTCCTTTAAGAGCCACAGCAGGCGTGTGCAGGGAAACCGATGCGTGGGGCCAGCGGCCGCAATGTCATGTCGCGGGCACGAGAGCCAGAACAGGGATTTGTGTGTGTAAACACACAAATCCAGTTCTGACAGGGGAGGAGAGCTGCTGTTCCTAGTAATTAGGAACAGCGATCTGACTCCTCCTCTGGTCAGTCACATCCCTCTACAGTTAGAAAAACACATGAGGGAACACATTTAACCCCTTGATTGCACCCTTAGTGTTAACAACTTTCTTACCAGTGACATTTACACAGTAATCAGTGCATTTTTATAGCACTGATCGCTGTATAAATGTCAATAGTCCCAAAAAGTGTCAAAAGTGTTCTGATCTGTTTGCCGTAATGTCACAGTCACGCTAAAAATCGCAGATCACTGCCATTACTAGTTAAAAAAATAAAAATAAAAAATAACCAATCAATAATCGATTATTGTGATTTTTTTTTACCAGGAATATGTAGAAGTATACATATTGGCCTAAACTGATGAATAAATTAGTTTTTTTGGCTATTTATTATAGCAAAAATTAAAAAAAATAATTTTTTGTTTATAGCGCAAAAAATAAAAACCACAGAGGTGATCAAATACCACCAAAAGAAAGCTCTAGTTCAGGGAAAAAAGAACGTCAATTTTGTTTAGGTACAGCGACAGTGCAATTGCCAGTTAAAGTGATGCAGTGCCGTATCACAAAAAATGGCCTGGTTATTAAGGGAGAAAATCTTCTGGGGTTGAAGTGGTTAAGCTCTCATAGGGAAACATTGAATTTGACATTTCATGCGACTTGGAGTCTCACAGGTCGGATCCCGTATCGTAGCAGTGTGAACCGAGCCTAATGTCCACTCTCACACCTATTGGGAGCAGTAATTTTTGCCTGTGTGCCAGCCAATCAAATTCACCATAAGCAAAAATGGCTCTTCCCTCTGGCCATCAGAGCAGACCTGATGGGATATGTCAAGGGCGGAGCCAGCATAGGTTTACAGTGTTGATGTTCCCATTCAGGTCTGCTCCTGATGGCTGGTGGGAGGAATCAGTCCTGTATGTGTAGAATTTGATTGGCAGAATTGCCCCAATAAGGTCTAGCGGAAGCTAGATAGCCAGTTGCTCCTTCCCCCCCCACCATGGCCAATGAATGAATGACTCATTCATAAAACACTATATCTATGAAGTAACAGCATTGTAACCCTAGGGCAGGAATTGTGTTAGGACTACAGTCTCCTCATCTCCATAACTCAAGGGGAGGAGTTCTGTAGTCCACTGAGAGAATTAGGCATGGCTGATAAGAACTTTCAGTGCATCAAAAGCAGATTATATGGTATTTGTATTCATGGTGTGTTTACCAAACCAAAATGGAGCAAATAAGAGAAGTTCATTGTTAGGGTTTAATACACCTTATGACTTAGCCTGCAAGCCTCAAGCCTCATCTTGAGCTTTCCAAATTCTCATATCCCCCTCCCTTTACACACACATTTAAACTTCATTGTACAGTGTATTGTACTACAATTTGTACTATTACACTACTATAAAGCCATGATAATTAGGAACAGGGCAGGAGGCTGCCAGGCTCCTAATAGAATAAAGTGTTTCCAACTTTCTACACCATTTAGATTTAGTAATATTATATAACAAGGATCTGGTGGCCACATGGATTCAGGACTGAGGGTTTAACTTAAGGGCATGAGTTGTTTGATTCTTAGATACATCCCTTCTGGGAAAATAGAAATGTTTGATGAGTCTCATTTGTTTTGTTGCATGGACACACATGAGATAATCTCCCTCTCCAACTCATGAAGAACAAACTAGAGTGATAAATAAAAACAACTGTAAAACAAACAAGCCTACAGATGTAAACCTTGCATGGTTTTGTGAAGTCAGCATGTTCCTGGAGTATTTACAAATTGCAGTACATGACAAACGTATGGTAATTCTGTATGTGATCAAATATAATGTTGGTTAGGGTTACTCCAGTGGTCAGAGAACTACAAATGATATCATATTTTTTTTCAGACTTTACAAAGGAAAACACATTGATCTACATATACACTATATTACCAAAAGTATTGAGAAGCCTGCCTTGACACACAGATGAACTTTAATGGCACCCCAGTCCTTAGTCCGTAGCGTTCAATATTGAGTTGGCCCACCCTTTGCAGCTATAACAACTTCAACTCTTCTGGGAAGGCCATCCACAAGGTTTAGGGGTGTTTCTTTGGGAAGGTTTGACCATTCTTCCAGAAGCACATCAGGCACTGATGTTAGATGAGAAGGCTTGGACTGCAGTCTTCGCTGGTTGAGGTCAGGACTCTGTGCAGGCAGACCAAGTTCCTCCAACCCAAACTCGCTCATCCATGTCTTTATGGACCTTGCTTTGTGCACTGTTGCGCACTCATGTTGGAACAGGAAGGGGCCATCCCCAAACTGTTCCAACAAAGTGTGTAAGAACCTTGTAAAACAACCCATTGAGTTTAAAATCGAAATAAAAGGCAACACATGTGTGTATAGATCTAAATAAAAAATTATAAATACCTTTTTTTTCCTTTTTTAAAGGTGATCGCATTCACTCTGTTGTCAGCTGCATAAGAGCTGGGGGGGAGAAGCAGCAGCACGCTGATCTTCCCAGTGAAAGGCTGTGTAGGGGAGGCGTGTGAGGACAAGTCATCAGTGATCATTGGAGGAGAGTAAACTGAGTCCCCAGCATAGCTAGAGAACTGACCACGATGTGTTTTCCTGCTTAGCGTGGTCAGTTCTTAATAGGAAAGCAGAGGGACTGGCAGGAACACCAGGAATTACACATATAGGGAAAGCAATATAAAGAGAACAGGATACTTTCTCATACAAGTACATGGAACGGCAGACACATACCAGGAATATGAAATGCTGGAGTAACAAACACTTTAATTTTCACTTTAACTGGTGAAGATAAGTGTGCCAGTGTGTGAGCTGCAGTTGCAGAGGAGTTTCCCTTTAGACTATTTCACCAATTTATGGGAATGGACTCTATCTATTCTAAAAGGTATGGACAGCATTACAGTCTAGTGTAGTGTTACTGGCAAATAGAGTTGGGCCAAACACCCCTCGGTTCACTGCCAGAACTCTCGAATGTTGCAAAAGTTCAGACCCAAACTCCGAACCCTAATAAAGTCCATGTGACTGAACCTGAAAAATCCAAAATGCCCATTTTGAAGGCTTATATGCAAGGTATTGGCCATAAAAAAAGGGTATTGGGGCCTGGATACTGCCCTGGGGGATACATCAATGCAAAACATTTATTTTTTTAAAAGATCGCTTTTACAGGAGCAGTGGCTTTAATGATGCTTAAAGTGAAACAATAAAAATGAAAAATTCCTTACATAGTGCCTGGGGGTCCCCTTGGTCTGTCTGTAAATGTAAAATAAAAAAAGTGTAGGGATCCATACCAGGCTCTTTGGGTCAGGTATGGATTTTAAGGGGAACCCCACACCAAAATAAATAGAAAATGGCGTGGCGTCCCCCCCAAAATCTATACCTGGCCCTTACCTGAGCATGCAGCCTGGCAGGCCAGGAAAGGAAGGGGGCAAGCGAGCCCCCCCTCTTGAACCATATCAGGCCACATGCCCTTAACATGGAGGGGGTTCTGCGGCCAGGGGGCTTGTCAGAATCTTGAAACTCCTTTTAATAAGGGGGTCCCCAGATCCCGACTCCCCCTATGTGAATGAGTATGGGGTACATTTTATCCCTACCCACTTACCAAAAAAAGTGTCAAAAATAAATAAAAACAGTTTTTGACAATTCCTTTATTAAAAATAGAAAAACAATGTCCCCTGATGCAGATCCATCATCAATCACAACAAAAAGAAAAAAAAAAAGCTCCACCCGCAACGAAGGCTAAATCACCCACACCCCTATGTGGTGTCATTGAGCAAACATGTGTACCCACGCTCTCAGGTCATACAGGAGTCCGAGGATATAAACAAAAAAGTCAGTGCTACTACCAATACATCACATAGAAAGCGGAGCTCCCAGGTGCTCGATCTACAGTTGTTGGCTGAGTAGGGAAATGAGGAAAAGATTAACCGCACTCCGGTGATTGCTCTTAAAAAATGTAGTATTTATTAACAAGCCACAGTGATCAAACGCAAATAAGAAAGGTTGATGCGTTTCAGCCCATAAGGCCTTAATCCTAACCACATTACAGACATGAAACTTTGAAATAAATAGAGGCTCTAAGGATCACATGCTTCACCCCTTAATTGTCTTAATTGATTGCAGGTAATTACCCAAAAAAGGGGGAATCAGCTACACTGCATATAGGGTGATCCATATGTATGCCACTATTTCTCAAACACCTTATAGTGATAATAAGTATATGTATGCACACACTTGAGCATACACTCATGCACATATACATAATTAAAACACACCAAAAAACATTAGATACAAACAAATAAAAATGATAATCTAGGTATGTGAAAACAAGAATCCGCTGGGCATCCATGTGCTTTCCACCGGAGAGCATGGGTACACATTTGGAGTTCTTTACAGTGTTTATATGTATCACAAATGTTTTTTTTTTTAATTGATTGGTTGATTTGCCATTGGAACCATTGAATCACACACACAAGGAGAGGATACCAGGCCCTGGGTGACCAACAAACGAGATTGACCTTTTTTGTTTAATGCAAACGAAAATCAGTCGATCAAATGTGCCAGGAATGCATGCTGAGCTGTACATGTTCAGTTCAGTGTGTATTCAATAGAAAACTGTGAGCAGGTAGGTAAGTGTGTATTACTGCAGAATAGACATGTCTCCTCTGCAATAACAAGCTGCCTACTTGCAGTTTTCTACAACTTAGGCCGCGTACACACGGGCGGATTGTCTGGCCAACTAAGTTCGTCAGACAATCCGACAGACAGTCCGTTCAACTTTTGAATGAACGGACTTGACCACACACGATGAACAGACAGTCCGCTGAAAACTTGCGCGATGACGTGTACAGCACGTACGACGGGACTAGAAAAACGACGTCCAATACACTGCAATGCAACCTTCGGCCGTGTAAATCCTTTCTGAGCATGCGCCATACTTAGTCCGTCCAACTTGCCTACACACGAGCGGACTGTCCGCTGAAACCAAGTTTGGACGGACAAAATCAAGTTTCAGCGGACAAAATTACGGAAATTCCGAAAGACAAAGTCCGTCAGACTGTCCGCTGAAAAAGTCCGCTGAAGCCCACACACGAGCGGATTGTCCGCTGAAACACGGTTCAGCGGACTAAGTTGGGCAGACAATCCGCCCGTGTGTACGCGGCCTCAGGCTTACAATGAACCCGGAAAGTGTTCACAACGCTTCACATTTTCCACATTTTGTTATGTTACAGTTTTATTCCAAAATGGATTCATTCATTATTTTCCTCAAAATTTAATTATCATAATGACAATGTGAAAAAGTTTGTTTGAAATCTTTGCAAATTTATTAAAAATAAAAAACCAAAAAATTACACGTACATAAATATTCACAGCCTTTTCCATGACATTTAAAATGGAGTTCGGGTGCATCCTGTTTCCATTGATCATCCTTAAGATGTTTCTATAACTTGATTGGAGTTCATCTGTGATAAATTCAGTTGATTGGACATGATTTGGAAAGGCACACACCTGCTTATATAAGGTTCCACAGTTAACAGTGCATATCAGAGCACAAACCAAGCCATGAAGTCCAAGGAATTGTCTGTCGACCTCAGATACAGGATTGTATCAAGACACAGATATGGGGAAGGGTACAGAAAAATGTCTGCAGCATGCCCAATGAATGGCCCAATGAACACAGTGGCCTCAATCATCTGTAAATGGAAGACGTTTGGACCACCAGGACTCTTCCTAGAGTGGGCTTTTCGGCCAAACTGAGCGATCAGGGGAGAAGGGCCTTAGCCAGGGAGGAATTAGGAAACCAACTCAGTCTGACAGAGCTCCAGCATTTCTCTGTGGGGAGAGGAGAACCTTCCAGAAGAACACCCATCTCTGCAACACTCCACAAAGCCTGTATGGTAGAGTGGCCAAACAAAAACAACTCCTCAGTAAAGCGCACATGAAAGCCCACCTGGAGTTTGTCAAAAGACACCTTAAGGTCTCTCAGACCATGAGAAACAAAAATTCTCTGGTCTGATGTAACAAAGATTGAACTCTTTGTCCTGAATGGCAAGCATCATGTCTGGAGGAAACAAAGCTTAAAACCTGCTCCAGAGAGCTCTGGACCTCAGACTGAGCGAAGGTTAATCTTCCAACAGGACAAAGACCCTAAGCACCCAGCCAAGATAATGAAGGAGTGGCTATAGCACAACTTTGTGAAAGTCCTTGAGTGGCCCAGCCATAGCCCAGACTTGAACCCGATTGAACATCTCTGGAGAGATCTGAAAGTGGCTGTGCACCAACAGGGCCGCTGATAAGCCAGTACAGCTGACCCTGTTGTACCGGGCCCAGCCAGTAGGGGGGGCCCGAGCAATCTTAACAGCATTTAGAATAATAAAAAAAAAAGAAAAAAGTCTGACTGCACAGGGCTGACCGAGGGAGGAGGAGAGCATCACCCCAGGAGCCTGGATCTCAGATAACACAGGGGTCTATGGATAAGAGAAGAGGGGACGTGTATTCCTATCAGCACCCGAGCCTCCCTCCCCCCCTCCTCGGGAAGGACAGAACACCGGAGCTCTCCTCAAGGCAAGATAACAGGTGACAGATTGCATTCTTCTCCTGTGATCCCCGTTCTGCCTCTGTACAAATCTGTGCTGTAAACTTGCCCTGCACCTCAGCAGGACAGGTCTGGTGGAAGTGAAAGCTAAATTCATGAATATGTTAGGAAAATAATGGGACTTTTCAGGGACTACACACAGATGCATTTCACAAAATCATTCTTTTAATATAGTTGTATGTTGAATATATTTATATAGCACCTGAAAAGTCCCAGTATATTCCTAACATATTCATAAAGTTGAGTACTCTTTCACTTACCTGTTTCCATGCTCCAGCCAGCTGCAGAGCCCTCTTCCTCCACCAAACCTCATCACATCGCAGGGGGGCTGAAGTGTGAGCAACTGGGCTTAGGTGTCTGTTTGTGAAGCAGTGATCAGCAGTGATCCAGAGGATCGCCGCTGATCACAGCCCATAAACAGTTTATGAACCAGAGATAATCAGGGGAGAAGTGTTTGAATATGTTCTCCCGCCGATTATCTCCACACACTGAGAATACTCATTGAATGACACAGAAACGGCCAGTTTATGAAGCTGCGATCTGAGCGCTTCACTGGCGATCTGTGTCAGAATTCACACTCCCCGATTCACCAACTCAGAGGTGGAGAATCGAGGAGTGAAGAGAGAATGTGGGGGGATCTGAGGAGGAAAGAGGAAGATGATTAACTTCCTTATGCCTCGTTCAGACCCCCAACACTGTAACCATGTCCCCCTGTCATATTTATATATAATGTGTATATATATAATGTTTGTGTATATACATGTATATATAATGTCTGTGTGTGTATACATGTATATATTATGTAGGGGGACTCTTTATTTTACTAACATTAATCACACCGTGTGTCAGTGTATTGAGCTGTGATAATTTATCACTGCTTAATAAATTGACATCTCTGTGTATTGGTGAATTTCTCGTACTGTAAACTTGTAAAGTCTCACGAGATTGCAGTATTAGGGGCCGTTCTCCAGTGTTAGAAGCGTTTGTAGATCACTTCACTCCTCCAAGGGTGAAGCGATCTACTCCGCTTTATAAACTGACATACAGAGGAGAAAGATCTCCTCTGTGAATGCCAGAGAATGAAGTAGTGAATAGATTTCACTGCTTCATAAAAGGACACCATAGTCAGTAAAACATACACAAGCGCTTTAGGGAACCATTCAGCGCTGGAAGAAGCCAGCTAAAGCAAGAAATTGGGTAAAGCTGGGTACACACACATCAAAATTCAGTTTAGCAGTAATCGGACAAATTTTGATCTATGTGTAGCCCTCCGTGTTAGAAGCCAATCATTATACCACCTTGGTATATTCATATGCCATCCCACATACTGACTCCTACCACCTTTGATCACTTCAAATCACTGAAGTGGTCATTGTGGTTAGAGTGTTCCTTTAATATCTCTCAGAAAAAGTTAACCTCTGTATACTGATTCCATTTCATTTGATCATCCTCTAGTTGTGTTAAATTGGTGGGGGGTGCTGCCTGTATACCCTAGCCTCTCGGTATAGGGTCGGGGCCAGGGATGTGGCTAAAGGGGGCCCCATCAGGTAAGCTGTACGGGGCCCCATGATTTCTATCAGCAGCCCTGTGCACCAACGCTCCCTATCCACCCTGATGGAGCTTGAGAGGTCTTGCAAAGAAGAGTGAGATAAACTGCCCAAAAATTTGCATGCCAAGCTTGTAGCATCATACTCAAAAAGACTTAAGGCTATAATTGGTGCAAAGGTGCTTCAATAAAAAATTGAGAAAAGGCTGTAAATACTTATGTACATGTGTTTTTTTTTTTCGTTTTTTTTTTTTCAATAAATTTGCAAAGATTTTAAACAAACTTCTTTCACGCTGTCATTATAGGGTATTGTTTATAGAATTTTGAGGACAATAATTAATTTAATCCATTTTGGAATAAGGCTGCAACATAACTAAATGTGGAAAAAGTGAAGAGCTGTAAATAATGCACTCTAGTTCCACTTTAAAGTCTATGCAATCCTATATCATAGCATCTTTAACCTCACTGAGAAAAGGGAGGATTGGCTCAGAGATGTTTTTCCTGAATGGAAACAATCTCTATTGGAAAAATATATATTTTTCATTGGTAGCAACCAATTAGATCCCAAAATGTAAACATAAATTTGAAAAAAAGAAGAAATAGAACTGCGCAATCCTTAATATTTAAATTAAAGTGTGAATAAACAATGAAGTGCATGTGTGCTCAATAATGTGCAGAGTATAACATAAACCCCAACATAGAAAATGCATTAGCGACATATACCCATGCAGTACAGGTAAGACCACATATAAAATACCACCAATTGTTATAAATAAGCACTAGTAACTCGATACAGAAATCTCAATGGTGCTAGTGCTTCGAAGGAATATGTGCAGAAACTGCTAAATGAAAATCAAAAATAAATAAAATAAAATAAAAAATAATAAAAATAAAAATAAAAATAAAAAACTTGTTGAAAAGTCCAGGTGAGTGAGTTCAAAACAAACAAATGTCCACAGTGACTTGTCCAAAAATCCAAAACAGGTGTAGTCGTGAAGCAAAATTTAAAGTGCACCACCACCGTGTAGATAACAAATGGCTCCTTACCAGATGCCCCAGTAAGGAGTGCGTATCTTAAGGTCAAGACAAGGTATGCATCAGACTCAGATCTTCGAAGGATAAGAGACCACTGGTGCCAGACTCAAACGAATTTCAACCAAGAAGCAGATGTTCACCATAAGGAGGAAACAAACAATCCAAAATAGTGTAACACCGTTTATTAAAAAAGAACATAAAAAGGAGTGCACTTACAGAAGTAAATGGACACAGAGCATATCGTCAATGGAAAAGCGTCGGCCGATCGCAAACTCCAAACGGTATCCTTATTCAGTTGCAACTTCTAATGAGGCAGAAAGCGTGTCACGCCACCCAACGCGTTTCGTGAAAAGATCACGTCGTCCTGGGGTATGGGTGACACGCCAAGATGCCCCAAATATATATACATACATATTGGCCCAAATCACCTCCTCCGTAGGACCACTCAGCCGCACTTCCGGGTATAGACCGGAAGTGACGTGTGCGGGTCAATTTTTAAACATTGAAAAAAGGGGACCTAAATAAATCAAAAGTTAACAATAAAAATAATAACGGAGAACGACATACGTCCTCCTCGTGGGGCCGATATCCTAACTGTAAATATGCTGTGGAGCAGTCCGGACGGGCCTCGTTGTTACCGAGATCCAACCAAGCCTCCATATCACCACCAATGGGATACGAGGTGAGGGGTCGGAGCGGCGGAAGTGACGCGCAACAGCGTCATCGCCCATATCTCTATACTCAGCCGACAGCCTAGTACCGCCCCTCCCATGGCGTGATTGGATAGAAGCACCACATCCCCGCCCACCGCGGACATGTGAGCGCTTCAACACAGCCCGGTCTCGTTCTCATTGAACAGATAAGGCAACTGCGCACGCATGCGCAATGCCTTGATAGAGCCTCGTCTCGCTAATTGGACAGAGTGGCAGCGAGACAACCGCATACAAACTTGTCCGGCCAAAACTAAGCCCCATTCTCCACTGGGTGCACACAGCAGAGATGGGCATACAAAACTCCTCCCTCCACCGACAAGCGGCAAAGGGGAGTGAAGGGAAAGGGGAGCTGCCGACCCTCTGATCAGTACGAACCCATCCCAGCCCTAAAACGGACAGGACCTCCAATGTCCATAAATTCGAGCCCCCATAGCGAAGGACAGAAACAAGGGGGAGGAGGGGACTTGTTCCAATATCGATAACAGTAACAACAAATCAAATGTCATCTCCAAAAAAAACATATAGGACATGAATATGGTGATCTCAAATCCATATACACGTTCCCCAAAATATGCTAATTACAGTCTAAATAATGAACAAAATAGGGGAACAATCGTACACCCCACACTGGGTAACTTATACACAAGTTTTTTGGTCACATAAAAAATATATAGAGATGCATATATCAAAAAATTGAAATAAAAGTGAATAAAAATGGCATGAAGCCAAAGATAAAATAAATAAAAAATATAAAACACTGTGTAGGAAAAAATGCTTGGTTGTGATGCACATTATGCGTTATTTATAAACGCATTCACGTCAGTGTCGATATTCATACCAAAGGGTGCGTAAGTTTTCAACTTATATATCCAAAACATTTCTAACCGTGAGATCTCCCTCACCAAAGCTCCGCCCCTCCAGTGCGGTTTATACTTATCGATCCCCATATACAGTGTATTGGATGGATCTCTACAGTGTTTTTCATCATAGTGCCTTGATAAGGGGTGCTTATCAAAGCCACGTTTGATGTTGGCAATATGCTCATTCAGTCTAACTTTCAGAGCTCTCTTAGTTCTCCCTATGTACTGAAGTCCACAGGGACATTGAATGAGATATACAACCGCTTGAGAGGAGCAGGTGATGAACGGCTCAACTGTATATCTCCTCTGGGTATTGGTGGAGACAAAATCAGGAATCTTGGAGTTTTTATTAACGTTGTAGGAGCAGACTTGGCAGTTCTTGCACCTGTAAAACCCTTTAAGGTTCTGGAAGAAACATCTATTCTCAACCGGGGGATTCTGTACACTGGGGGCAATCCTATTTCCCAATGTGGAGGCCCCTTTGAAAATGACCCTAGGGACTTCGGGTAGAACAGTCCCAAGAATTTGATCCCCTGTCAAGATATGCCAATGTCTACGGATCAATTGTTTGACCTTCCGATGTTGCATCGAGAAAGTAGTGACAAAAGGAAGGGACACCTGATGCTTATCCCTATTTCCCCCCCCCTCTGTTAGCAAACTCGATCTCTCTCTATTTCTTGCTTTGAGGTATGCCTCAGATAATAGGTCCGCTGCATAGCCCTTATCACGAAACCGTTGAGACAAGATCCTAGCTTGTTCATCAAACATAGAGATATCCGTACAATTCCTCCTAAGGCGTAGGTATTGCCCCAAAGGGACCGATTTCAACCAGGAGTCCAGATGGCAGCTGCCCAAAGGTATATAAGAGTTCCTATCTGTGAGCTTGAAGTAGGTGGAAGTGATAAAATTATCTTTGTCCACTCTGATGTTTAGATCCAGGAAATTCACCCCTTCCTGGCTGGCTTCATAGTTGAATTTAATACCTCGGGTGTTATTGTTCAACTCCTCCATATATCCCCGAAGGTCCTGCTCATCGCCATCCCATAGGAGGAGGACGTCGTCGATGTATCGTGCCCAAAGCACTATCTCCGACCTCCTAGGGGCATCGACCACGTCCTCCTCCCACTTGGCCATGAACAGATTAGCAAGACTGGGGGCATATTTAGCCCCCATGGCAACTCCTTTGTCCTGACGGAAAAACTGGTTGTCAAACCAGAAATAATTGTGCCTAGCAGCGAATTCTAAAAGCTCCAAAATAAAATCAATCTGAATCTGAGTCAGATTGGAATCTCGTTCCAAATAATATCTAACGGCTTCAAAACCCAGGTCGTGAGGGATAATGGTGTATAAAGATGTGACATCTGCCGTCACAAGCCACAAGCCCTGTTTCGGTTTGATAGTGTCCAATATATTGAGGACGTGTTTGGTATCTCTCACATACGATGGGATCATTTGCACGAGAGGTTGGAGGAAAAAATCTATATACTTGCCCACCCTGGACGTCACTGAGTCAATACCACTGACTATTGGGCGTCCAGGGGGGCAGGTAATGCTCTTATGCAATTTGGGGAGGTAGTAAATGACTGGTGTCCTCGGAGCAATGGGTACTAGAAAAGATTTCTCTTTCTCCGTAAGGATCCCTTTACGGAGACCCTCCTCGACTATTCCTGTTAGTACTTTTTTGTATTTGGTCACTGGATCCCTATTGAGTACACTATAGGTCTCCCTATCATCAGTGATCCGATGTAGTTCTTTCAAATAGTCGCTTCTATCTAGGACAGCAATCCCTCCCCCCTTGTCGGCAGGTCTAATAACAAGGGACTTGTTTTTACAAAGGCTATCCAAACCCTTTTGTAAATCACCCTCCAATTTGTATTTCTTCACCTCCATCTTTTCAAGATCCTTCAGTACCATGTCCTTAAAAACTTTAATGTTGGGTGCCAGTGTCCCAGGAGGATTAAAGAGTGAAGCATTGGCAAGGCCAGAGTGCTGAAAGGTTGAACTAGGCCCATTCGTCTCTCGAATGGGGTTACCCAACATGTACCTTTTAATATTGAGACTTCGTACAAATTTGTGCACATCCATGTAGGTCTGAAATTTGCTAATAATCCTGGGAGGAGCAAACTTCAGACCTTTATCCAGAAGCCGTTTTTCGGAGTCAGAGAGAGCCTGCGTGCTAAGGTTGAAAATGCCCTCACCTAGGGCCTTCTTCGCTTTAGTTGATTGTGCACGCCTCCCCCCTCTGACTCCCCTCTTGGTTCTATAGGCCTTTTTAGGCCTCTGTTGTCCCTGGGAAAATCCCACCCGCAATTATTCCTGGGGTCATGATTGAACTGGGAGGGTGTAGATCCTATATCGTGCTGCACGTCACGAGGTCTATTGGAAAAAGAAGCTTGTTGGAAATGGTCCTCATTTATTCTCCCTCTAACGGGGGCTTCGAAATCGGACAGTGGAAAGAACCGATTCCGAGTCGGGACCTCATAAGACAGGTTTCTACCATCGGAGTAAACCGATCTCTCCCGGTCAAAACCTTGGGTGGGACCCCAAGAACCATAATTGTCTGGTCTCTGACCGTTGGAATACACCGGTCTCTCCCGGTTGGAGCCTTGGATGGAACCCCAAGTGCCATGATTACCTGGTCTCTGAAAATTCCTCTGATAAGGACCCTTATGGTTCTTATTTTTATTTTTATTATTCCTTTTGGCATTGTTATGGCCACTCCCCAGAGATCCTCCCAGAGGTCTTGGGAATGGCAGTAGAGGGGTACCTCCTAGTGATTGCTGTGGGAATCTACTAACGATAGTTTGACTATCTGGCAGGTCACCTGGTCCCTGCACCCAATCAGTAGGATAGTGAACCATATTCCCCCTACCGGCATCATCAGGGAAACCCCTCTGCATGTTATTTGGGACATTTGGGGGAAGAGTGTCCATCTGTTCCTTCTCAATGGCCAACTTCTTCTGCCACAGGAAAACCCCACCGGAATGATAATCCTCTTTGTCCCTAATGTACTTTTTTTTCTTTTTAATTCTCTGGTCCTTATCCTCTTTCTCTAGAGTTTTAAGAAGGTTTTTAGAGTACTCCTTATACTCCTCACTTGTACCAAAAGGTAATAGTAATTCCCTAATGGATTTGATTTCTTCGTCCAGGCGAGCGAGTTTCTCGCTCTTTCTCTGGGCTAAAAATCGCAATAGACAAAGACCTGAATCATTAAAAATTTTTTGCCAACCCTCCAGGTTGGGTTCATCCCTATGTGGGCTCAATTCCCACCTCAGGCTCCTAGGGACCATATTTTCCTTGAGGTATGTCTCAAAAAAGGCTATGTCCCATTGGGCATGGATCTCAGAGGTGGTGAGATTCTTTAGTCTGGTAAACAGACCTTTAATATCTGAGCCCACGGGCCCGGGTGAGGAATCAAAAACACCGATAGTGTCAATCACCCTATTGGATCTAAATTCAAACACATCCATGGTGCAGGACTGAACCTGACCACTGAAGCAGCAAATTTGTTTTTTGGAAAGTAAATTTAAAAGAGGAAAGAAAATCTGCGCTACAGTGAAAAAAACAAACAAAATTTTTTGTCATGCAGCAATTCGAAATATATACCAAAAAATGCTATATAAAAAGGACTTGAAAAAAAGAAATAGAACTGCGCAATCCTTAATATTTAAATTAAGGTGTGAATAAACAATGAAGTGCATGTGTGCTCAATAATGTGCAGAGTATAACATAAACCCCAACATAGAAAATGCATTAGCGACATATACCCATGCAGTACAGGTAAGACCACATATAAAATACCACCAATTGTTATAAATAAGCACTAGTAACTCGATACAGAAATCTCAATGGTGCTAGTGCTTCGAAGGAATATGTGCAGAAACTGCTAAATGAAAATCAAAAATAAATAAAATAAAATAAAAAATAATAAAAATAAAAATAAAAATAAAAAACTTGTTGAAAAGTCCAGGTGAGTGAGTTCAAAACAAACAAATGTCCACAGTGACTTGTCCAAAAATCCAAAACAGGTGTAGTCGTGAAGCAAAATTTAAAGTGCACCACCACCGTGTAGATAACAAATGGCTCCTTACCAGATGCCCCAGTAAGGAGTGCGTATCTTAAGGTCAAGACAAGGTATGCATCAGACTCAGATCTTCGAAGGATAAGAGACCACTGGTGCCAGACTCAAACGAATTTCAACCAAGAAGCAGATGTTCACCATAAGGAGGAAACAAACAGTCCAAAATAGTGTAACACCGTTTATTAAAAAAGAACATAAAAAGGAGTGCACTTACAGAAGTAAATGGACACAGAGCATATCGTCAATGGAAAAGCGTCGGCCGATCGCAAACTCCAAACGGTATCCTTATTCAGTTGCAACTTCTAATGAGGCAGAAAGCGTGTCACGCCACCCAACGCGTTTCGTGAAAAGATCACGTCGTCCTGGGGTATGGGTGACACGCCAAGATGCCCCAAATATATATACATACATATTGGCCCAAATCACCTCCTCCGTAGGACCACTCAGCCGCACTTCCGGGTATAGACCGGAAGTGACGTGTGCGGGTCAATTTTTAAACATTGAAAAAAGGGGACCTAAATAAATCAAAAGTTAACAATAAAAATAATAACGGAGAACGACATACGTCCTCCTCGTGGGGCCGATATCCTAACTGTAAATATGCTGTGGAGCAGTCCGGACGGGCCTCGTTGTTACCGAGATCCAACCAAGCCTCCATATCACCACCAATGGGATACGAGGTGAGGGGTCGGAGCGGCGGAAGTGACGCGCAACAGCGTCATCGCCCATATCTCTATACTCAGCCGACAGCCTAGTACCGCCCCTCCCATGGCGTGATTGGATAGAAGCACCACATCCCCGCCCACCGCGGACATGTGAGCGCTTCAACACAGCCCGGTCTCGTTCTCATTGAACAGATAAGGCAACTGCGCACGCATGCGCAATGCCTTGATAGAGCCTCGTCTCGCTAATTGGACAGAGTGGCAGCGAGACAACCGCATACAAACTTGTCCGGCCAAAACTAAGCCCCATTCTCCACTGGGTGCACACAGCAGAGATGGGCATACAAAACTCCTCCCTCCACCGACAAGCGGCAAAGGGGAGTGAAGGGAAAGGGGAGCTGCCGACCCTCTGATCAGTACGAACCCATCCCAGCCCTAAAACGGACAGGACCTCCAATGTCCATAAATTCGAGCCCCCATAGCGAAGGACAGAAACAAGGGGGAGGAGGGGACTTGTTCCAATATCGATAACAGTAACAACAAATCAAATGTCATCTCCAAAAAAAACATATAGGACATGAATATGGTGATCTCAAATCCATATACACGTTCCCCAAAATATGCTAATTACAGTCTAAATAATGAACAAAATAGGGGAACAATCGTACACCCCACACTGGGTAACTTATACACAAGTTTTTTGGTCACATAAAAAATATATAGAGATGCATATATCAAAAAATTGAAATAAAAGTGAATAAAAATGGCATGAAGCCAAAGATAAAATAAATAAAAAATATAAAACACTGTGTAGGAAAAAATGCTTGGTTGTGATGCACATTATGCGTTATTTATAAACGCATTCAAGTCAGTGTCGATATTCATACCAAAGGGTGCGTAAGTTTTCAACTTATATATCCAAAACATTTCTAACCGTGAGATCTCCCTCACCAAAGCTCCGCCCCTCCAGTGCGGTTTATACTTATCGATCCCCATATACAGTGTATTGGATGGATCTCTACAGTGTTTTTCATCATAGTGCCTTGATAAGGGGTGCTTATCAAAGCCACGTTTGATGTTGGCAATATGCTCATTCAGTCTAACTTTCAGAGCTCTCTTAGTTCTCCCTATGTACTGAAGTCCACAGGGACATTGAATGAGATATACAACCGCTTGAGAGGAGCAGGTGATGAACGGCTCAACTGTATATCTCCTCTGGGTATTGGTGGAGACAAAATCAGGAATCTTGGAGTTTTTATTAACGTTGTAGGAGCAGACTTGGCAGTTCTTGCACCTGTAAAACCCTTTAAGGTTCTGGAAGAAACATCTATTCTCAACCGGGGGATTCTGTACACTGGGGGCAATCCTATTTCCCAATGTGGAGGCCCCTTTGAAAATGACCCTAGGGACTTCGGGTAGAACAGTCCCAAGAATTTGATCCCCTGTCAAGATATGCCAATGTCTACGGATCAATTGTTTGACCTTCCGATGTTGCATCGAGAAAGTAGTGACAAAAGGAAGGGACACCTGATGCTTATCCCTATTTCCCCCCCCCTCTGTTAGCAAACTCGATCTCTCTCTATTTCTTGCTTTGAGGTATGCCTCAGATAATAGGTCCGCTGCATAGCCCTTATCACGAAACCGTTGAGACAAGATCCTAGCTTGTTCATCAAACATAGAGATATCCGTACAATTCCTCCTAAGGCGTAGGTATTGCCCCAAAGGGACCGATTTCAACCAGGAGTCCAGATGGCAGCTGCCCAAAGGTATATAAGAGTTCCTATCTGTGAGCTTGAAGTAGGTGGAAGTGATAAAATTATCTTTGTCCACTCTGATGTTTAGATCCAGGAAATTCACCCCTTCCTGGCTGGCTTCATAGTTGAATTTAATACCTCGGGTGTTATTGTTCAACTCCTCCATATATCCCCGAAGGTCCTGCTCATCGCCATCCCATAGGAGGAGGACGTCGTCGATGTATCGTGCCCAAAGCACTATCTCCGACCTCCTAGGGGCATCGACCACGTCCTCCTCCCACTTGGCCATGAACAGATTAGCAAGACTGGGGGCATATTTAGCCCCCATGGCAACTCCTTTGTCCTGACGGAAAAACTGGTTGTCAAACCAGAAATAATTGTGCCTAGCAGCGAATTCTAAAAGCTCCAAAATAAAATCAATCTGAATCTGAGTCAGATTGGAATCTCGTTCCAAATAATATCTAACGGCTTCAAAACCCAGGTCGTGAGGGATAATGGTGTATAAAGATGTGACATCTGCCGTCACAAGCCACAAGCCCTGTTTCGGTTTGATAGTGTCCAATATATTGAGGACGTGTTTGGTATCTCTCACATACGATGGGATCATTCGCACGAGAGGTTGGAGGAAAAAATCTATATACTTGCCCACCCTGGACGTCACTGAGTCAATACCACTGACTATTGGGCGTCCAGGGGGGCAGGTAATGCTCTTATGCAATTTGGGGAGGTAGTAAATGACTGGTGTCCTCGGAGCAATGGGTACTAGAAAAGATTTCTCTTTCTCCGTAAGGATCCCTTTACGGAGACCCTCCTCGACTATTCCTGTTAGTACTTTTTTGTATTTGGTCACTGGATCCCTATTGAGTACACTATAGGTCTCCCTATCATCAGTGATCCGATGTAGTTCTTTCAAATAGTCGCTTCTATCTAGGACAGCAATCCCTCCCCCCTTGTCGGCAGGTCTAATAACAAGGGACTTGTTTTTACAAAGGCTATCCAAACCCTTTTGTAAATCACCCTCCAATTTGTATTTCTTCACCTCCATCTTTTCAAGATCCTTCAGCACCATGTCCTTAAAAACTTTAATGTTGGGTGCCAGTGTCCCAGGAGGATTAAAGAGTGAAGCATTGGCAAGGCCAGAGTGCTGAAAGGTTGAACTAGGCCCATTCGTCTCTCGAATGGGGTTACCCAACATGTACCTTTTAATATTGAGACTTCGTACAAATTTGTGCACATCCATGTAGGTCTGAAATTTGCTAATAATCCTGGGAGGAGCAAACTTCAGACCTTTATCCAGAAGCCGTTTTTCGGAGTCAGAGAGAGCCTGCGTGCTAAGGTTGAAAATGCCCTCACCTAGGGCCTTCTTCGCTTTAGTTGATTGTGCACGCCTCCCCCCTCTGACTCCCCTCTTGGTTCTATAGGCCTTTTTAGGCCTCTGTTGTCCCTGGGAAAATCCCACCCGCAATTATTCCTGGGGTCATGATTGAACTGGGAGGGTGTAGATCCTATATCGTGCTGCACGTCACGAGGTCTATTGGAAAAAGAAGCTTGTTGGAAATGGTCCTCATTTATTCTCCCTCTAACGGGGGCTTCGAAATCGGACAGTGGAAAGAACCGATTCCGAGTCGGGACCTCATAAGACAGGTTTCTACCATCGGAGTAAACCGATCTCTCCCGGTCAAAACCTTGGGTGGGACCCCAAGAACCATAATTGTCTGGTCTCTGACCGTTGGAATACACCGGTCTCTCCCGGTTGGAGCCTTGGATGGAACCCCAAGTGCCATGATTACCTGGTCTCTGAAAATTCCTCTGATAAGGACCCTTATGGTTCTTATTTTTATTTTTATTATTCCTTTTGGCATTGTTATGGCCACTCCCCAGAGATCCTCCCAGAGGTCTTGGTGTTACACTATTTTGGATTGTTTGTTTCCTCCTTATGGTGAACATCTGCTTCTTGGTTGAAATTCGTTTGAGTCTGGCACCAGTGGTCTCTTATCCTTCGAAGATCTGAGTCTGATGCATACCTTGTCTTGACCTTAAGATACGCACTCCTTACTGGGGCATCTGGTAAGGAGCCATTTGTTATCTACACGGTGGTGGTGCACTTTAAATTTTGCTTCACGACTACACCTGTTTTGGATTTTTGGACAAGTCACTGTGGACATTTGTTTGTTTTGAACTCACTCACCTGGACTTTTCAACAAGTTTTTTATTTTTATTTTTATTTTTATTTTTATTATTTTTTATTTTATTTTATTTATTTTTGATTTTCATTTAGCAGTTTCTGCACATATTCCTTCGAAGCACTAGCACCATTGAGATTTCTGTATCGAGTTACTAGTGCTTATTTATAACAATTGGTGGTATTTTATATGTGGTCTTACCTGTACTGCATGGGTATATGTCGCTAATGCATTTTCTATGTTGGGGTTTATGTTATACTCTGCACATTATTGAGCACACATGCACTTCATTGTTTATTCACACCTTAATTTAAATATTAAGGAT
Organism: Lithobates pipiens; assembly: GCF_037356315.1. Lineage (NCBI taxonomy): Eukaryota > Metazoa > Chordata > Amphibia > Anura > Ranidae > Lithobates > Lithobates pipiens. The sequence continues at coordinate 105,018,938 of NW_027507764.1, read as the reverse complement.
TGCGCAGTTCTATTTCTTTTTTTCAAGTCCTTTTTATATAGCATTTTTTGGTATATATTTCGAATTGCTGCATGACAAAAAATTTTGTTTGTTTTTTTCACTGTAGCGCAGATTTTCTTTCCTCTTTTAAATTTACTTTCCAAAAAACAAATTTGCTGCTTCAGTGGTCAGGTTCAGTCCTGCACCATGGATGTGTTTGAATTTAGATCCAATAGGGTGATTGACACTATCTGTGTTTTTGATTCCTCACCCGGGCCCGTGGGCTCAGATATTAAAGGTCTGTTTACCAGACTAAAGAATCTCACCACCTCTGAGATCCATGCCCAATGGGACATAGCCTTTTTTGAGACATACCTCAAGGAAAATATGGTCCCTAGGAGCCTGAGGTGGGAATTGAGCCCACATAGGGATGAACCCAACCTGGAGGGTTGGCAAAATTTTTTTAATGATTCAGGTCTTTGTCTATTGCGATTTTTAGCCCAGAGAAAGAGCGAGAAACTCGCTCGCCTGGACGAAGAAATCAAATCCATTAGGGAATTACTATTACCTTTTGGTACAAGTGAGGAGTATAAGGAGTACTCTAAAAACCTTCTTAAAACTCTAGAGAAAGAGGATAAGGACCAGAGAATTAAAAAGAAAAAAAAGTACATTAGGGACAAAGAGGATTATCATTCCGGTGGGGTTTTCCTGTGGCAGAAGAAGTTGGCCATTGAGAAGGAACAGATGGACACTCTTCCCCCAAATGTCCCAAATAACATGCAGAGGGGTTTCCCTGATGATGCCGGTAGGGGGAATATGGTTCACTATCCTACTGATTGGGTGCAGGGACCAGGTGACCTGCCAGATAGTCAAACTATCGTTAGTAGATTCCCACAGCAATCACTAGGAGGTACCCCTCTACTGCCATTCCCAAGACCTCTGGGAGGATCTCTGGGGAGTGGCCATAACAATGCCAAAAGGAATAATAAAAATAAAAATAAGAACCATAAGGGTCCTTATCAGAGGAATTTTCAGAGACCAGGTAATCATGGCACTTGGGGTTCCATCCAAGGCTCCAACCGGGAGAGACCGATGTATTCCAACGGTCAGAGACCAGACAATTATGGTTCTTGGGGTCCCACCCAAGGTTTTGACCGGGAGAGATCGGTTTACTCCGATGGTAGAAACCTGTCTTATGAGGTCCCGACTCGGAATCGGTTCTTTCCACTGTCCGATTTCGAAGCCCCCGTTAGAGGGAGAATAAATGAGGACCATTTCCAACAAGCTTCTTTTTCCAATAGACCTCGTGACGTGCAGCACGATATAGGATCTACACCCTCCCAGTTCAATCATGACCCCAGGAATAATTGCGGGTGGGATTTTCCCAGGGACAACAGAGGCCTAAAAAGGCCTATAGAACCAAGAGGGGAGTCAGAGGGGGGAGGCGTGCACAATCAACTAAAGCGAAGAAGGCCCTAGGTGAGGGCATTTTCAACCTTAGCACGCAGGCTCTCTCTGACTCCGAAAAACGGCTTCTGGATAAAGGTCTGAAGTTTGCTCCTCCCAGGATTATTAGCAAATTTCAGACCTACATGGATGTGCACAAATTTGTACGAAGTCTCAATATTAAAAGGTACATGTTGGGTAACCCCATTCGAGAGACGAATGGGCCTAGTTCAACCTTTCAGCACTCTGGCCTTGCCAATGCTTCACTCTTTAATCCTCCTGGGACACTGGCACCCAACATTAAAGTTTTTAAGGACATGGTGCTGAAGGATCTTGAAAAGATGGAGGTGAAGAAATACAAATTGGAGGGTGATTTACAAAAGGGTTTGGATAGCCTTTGTAAAAACAAGTCCCTTGTTATTAGACCTGCCGACAAGGGGGGAGGGATTGCTGTCCTAGATAGAAGCGACTATTTGAAAGAACTACATCGGATCACTGATGATAGGGAGACCTATAGTGTACTCAATAGGGATCCAGTGACCAAATACAAAAAAGTACTAACAGGAATAGTCGAGGAGGGTCTCCGTAAAGGGATCCTTACGGAGAAAGAGAAATCTTTCTAGTACCCATTGCTCCGAGGACACCAGTCATTTACTACCTCCCCAAATTGCATAAGAGCATTACCTGCCCCCCTGGACGCCCAATAGTCAGTGGTATTGACTCAGTGACGTCCAGGGTGGGCAAGTATATAGATTTTTTCCTCCAACCTCTCGTGCGAATGATCCCATCGTATGTGAGAGATACCAAACACGTCCTCAATATATTGGACACTATCAAACCGAAACAGGGCTTGTGGCTTGTGGCTTGTGACGGCAGATGTCACATCTTTATACACCATTATCCCTCACGACCTGGGTTTTGAAGCCGTTAGATATTATTTGGAACGAGATTCCAATCTGACTCAGATTCAGATTGATTTTATTTTGGAGCTTTTAGAATTCGCTGCTAGGCACAATTATTTCTGGTTTGACAACCAGTTTTTCCGTCAGGACAAAGGAGTTGCCATGGGGGCTAAATATGCCCCCAGTCTTGCTAATCTGTTCATGGCCAAGTGGGAGGAGGACGTGGTCGATGCCCCTAGGAGGTCGGAGATAGTGCTTTGGGCACGATACATCGACGACGTCCTCCTCCTATGGGATGGCGATGAGCAGGACCTTCGGGGATATATGGAGGAGTTGAACAATAACACCCGAGGTATTAAATTCAACTATGAAGCCAGCCAGGAAGGGGTGAATTTCCTGGATCTAAACATCAGGGTGGACAAAGATAATTTTATCACTTCCACCTACTTCAAGCTCACAGATAGGAACTCTTATATACCTTTGGGCAGCTGCCATCTGGACTCCTGGTTGAAATCGGTCCCTTTGGGGCAATACCTACGCCTTAGGAGGAATTGTACGGATATCTCTATGTTTGATGAACAAGCTAGGATCTTGTCTCAACGGTTTCGTGATAAGGGCTATGCAGCGGACCTATTATCTGAGGCATACCTCAAAGCAAGAAATAGAGAGAGATCGAGTTTGCTAACAGAGGGGGGGGGGAAATAGGGATAAGCATCAGGTGTCCCTTCCTTTTGTCACTACTTTCTCGATGCAACATCGGAAGGTCAAACAATTGATCCGTAGACATTGGCATATCTTGACAGGGGATCAAATTCTTGGGACTGTTCTACCCGAAGTCCCTAGGGTCATTTTCAAAGGGGCCTCCACATTGGGAAATAGGATTGCCCCCAGTGTACAGAATCCCCCGGTTGAGAATAGATGTTTCTTCCAGAACCTTAAAGGGTTTTACAGGTGCAAGAACTGCCAAGTCTGCTCCTACAACGTTAATAAAAACTCCAAGATTCCTGATTTTGTCTCCACCAATACCCAGAGGAGATATACAGTTGAGCCGTTCATCACCTGCTCCTCTCAAGCGGTTGTATATCTCATTCAATGTCCCTGTGGACTTCAGTACATAGGGAGAACTAAGAGAGCTCTGAAAGTTAGACTGAATGAGCATATTGCCAACATCAAACGTGGCTTTGATAAGCACCCCTTATCAAGGCACTATGATGAAAAACACTGTAGAGATCCATCCAATACACTGTATATGGGGATCGATAAGTATAAACCGCACTGGAGGGGCGGAGCTTTGGTGAGGGAGATCTCACGGTTAGAAATGTTTTGGATATATAAGTTGAAAACTTACGCACCCTTTGGTATGAATATCGACACTGACTTGAATGCGTTTATAAATAACGCATAATGTGCATCACAACCAAGCATTTTTTCCTACACAGTGTTTTATATTTTTTATTTATTTTATCTTTGGCTTCATGCCATTTTTATTCACTTTTATTTCAATTTTTTGATATATGCATCTCTATATATTTTTTATGTGACCAAAAAACTTGTGTATAAGTTACCCAGTGTGGGGTGTACGATTGTTCCCCTATTTTGTTCATTATTTAGACTGTAATTAGCATATTTTGGGGAACGTGTATATGGATTTGAGATCACCATATTCATGTCCTATATGTTTTTTTTGGAGATGACATTTGATTTGTTGTTACTGTTATCGATATTGGAACAAGTCCCCTCCTCCCCCTTGTTTCTGTCCTTCGCTATGGGGGCTCGAATTTATGGACATTGGAGGTCCTGTCCGTTTTAGGGCTGGGATGGGTTCGTACTGATCAGAGGGTCGGCAGCTCCCCTTTCCCTTCACTCCCCTTTGCCGCTTGTCGGTGGAGGGAGGAGTTTTGTATGCCCATCTCTGCTGTGTGCACCCAGTGGAGAATGGGGCTTAGTTTTGGCCGGACAAGTTTGTATGCGGTTGTCTCGCTGCCACTCTGTCCAATTAGCGAGACGAGGCTCTATCAAGGCATTGCGCATGCGTGCGCAGTTGCCTTATCTGTTCAATGAGAACGAGACCGGGCTGTGTTGAAGCGCTCACATGTCCGCGGTGGGCGGGGATGTGGTGCTTCTATCCAATCACGCCATGGGAGGGGCGGTACTAGGCTGTCGGCTGAGTATAGAGATATGGGCGATGACGCTGTTGCGCGTCACTTCCGCCGCTCCGACCCCTCACCTCGTATCCCATTGGTGGTGATATGGAGGCTTGGTTGGATCTCGGTAACAACGAGGCCCGTCCGGACTGCTCCACAGCATATTTACAGTTAGGATATCGGCCCCACGAGGAGGACGTATGTCGTTCTCCGTTATTATTTTTATTGTTAACTTTTGATTTATTTAGGTCCCCTTTTTTCAATGTTTAAAAATTGACCCGCACACGTCACTTCCGGTCTATACCCGGAAGTGCGGCTGAGTGGTCCTACGGAGGAGGTGATTTGGGCCAATATGTATGTATATATATTTGGGGCATCTTGGCGTGTCACCCATACCCCAGGACGACGTGATCTTTTCACGAAACGCGTTGGGTGGCGTGACACGCTTTCTGCCTCATTAGAAGTTGCAACTGAATAAGGATACCGTTTGGAGTTTGCGATCGGCCGACGCTTTTCCATTGACGATATGCTCTGTGTCCATTTACTTCTGTAAGTGCACTCCTTTTTATGTTCTTTTTTAATAAACGGTGTTACACTATTTTGGATTGTTTGTTTCCTCCTTATGGTGAACATCTGCTTCTTGGTTGAAATTCGTTTGAGTCTGGCACCAGTGGTCTCTTATCCTTCGAAGATCTGAGTCTGATGCATACCTTGTCTTGACCTTAAGATACGCACTCCTTACTGGGGCATCTGGTAAGGAGCCATTTGTTATCTACACGGTGGTGGTGCACTTTAAATTTTGCTTCACGACTACACCTGTTTTGGATTTTTGGACAAGTCACTGTGGACATTTGTTTGTTTTGAACTCACTCACCTGGACTTTTCAACAAGTTTTTTATTTTTATTTTTATTTTTATTTTTATTATTTTTTATTTTATTTTATTTATTTTTGATTTTCATTTAGCAGTTTCTGCACATATTCCTTCGAAGCACTAGCACCATTGAGATTTCTGTATCGAGTTACTAGTGCTTATTTATAACAATTGGTGGTATTTTATATGTGGTCTTACCTGTACTGCATGGGTATATGTCGCTAATGCATTTTCTATGTTGGGGTTTATGTTATACTCTGCACATTATTGAGCACACATGCACTTCATTGTTTATTCACACCTTAATTTAAATATTAAGGATTGCGCAGTTCTATTTCTTTTTTTCAAGTCCTTTTTATATAGCATTTTTTGGTATATATTTCGAATTGCTGCATGACAAAAAATTTTGTTTGTTTTTTTCACTGTAGCGCAGATTTTCTTTCCTCTTTTAAATTTACTTTCCAAAAAACAAATTTGCTGCTTCAGTGGTCAGGTTCAGTCCTGCACCATGGATGTGTTTGAATTTAGATCCAATAGGGTGATTGACACTATCTGTGTTTTTGATTCCTCACCCGGGCCCGTGGGCTCAGATATTAAAGGTCTGTTTACCAGACTAAAGAATCTCACCACCTCTGAGATCCATGCCCAATGGGACATAGCCTTTTTTGAGACATACCTCAAGGAAAATATGGTCCCTAGGAGCCTGAGGTGGGAATTGAGCCCACATAGGGATGAACCCAACCTGGAGGGTTGGCAAAATTTTTTTAATGATTCAGGTCTTTGTCTATTGCGATTTTTAGCCCAGAGAAAGAGCGAGAAACTCGCTCGCCTGGACGAAGAAATCAAATCCATTAGGGAATTACTATTACCTTTTGGTACAAGTGAGGAGTATAAGGAGTACTCTAAAAACCTTCTTAAAACTCTAGAGAAAGAGGATAAGGACCAGAGAATTAAAAAGAAAAAAAAGTACATTAGGGACAAAGAGGATTATCATTCCGGTGGGGTTTTCCTGTGGCAGAAGAAGTTGGCCATTGAGAAGGAACAGATGGACACTCTTCCCCCAAATGTCCCAAATAACATGCAGAGGGGTTTCCCTGATGATGCCGGTAGGGGGAATATGGTTCACTATCCTACTGATTGGGTGCAGGGACCAGGTGACCTGCCAGATAGTCAAACTATCGTTAGTAGATTCCCACAGCAATCACTAGGAGGTACCCCTCTACTGCCATTCCCAAGACCTCTGGGAGGATCTCTGGGGAGTGGCCATAACAATGCCAAAAGGAATAATAAAAATAAAAATAAGAACCATAAGGGTCCTTATCAGAGGAATTTTCAGAGACCAGGTAATCATGGCACTTGGGGTTCCATCCAAGGCTCCAACCGGGAGAGACCGGTGTATTCCAACGGTCAGAGACCAGACAATTATGGTTCTTGGGGTCCCACCCAAGGTTTTGACCGGGAGAGATCGGTTTACTCCGATGGTAGAAACCTGTCTTATGAGGTCCCGACTCGGAATCGGTTCTTTCCACTGTCCGATTTCGAAGCCCCCGTTAGAGGGAGAATAAATGAGGACCATTTCCAACAAGCTTCTTTTTCCAATAGACCTCGTGACGTGCAGCACGATATAGGATCTACACCCTCCCAGTTCAATCATGACCCCAGGAATAATTGCGGGTGGGATTTTCCCAGGGACAACAGAGGCCTAAAAAGGCCTATAGAACCAAGAGGGGAGTCAGAGGGGGGAGGCATGCACAATCAACTAAAGCGAAGAAGGCCCTAGGTGAGGGCATTTTCAACCTTAGCACGCAGGCTCTCTCTGACTCCGAAAAACGGCTTCTGGATAAAGGTCTGAAGTTTGCTCCTCCCAGGATTATTAGCAAATTTCAGACCTACATGGATGTGCACAAATTTGTACGAAGTCTCAATATTAAAAGGTACATGTTGGGTAACCCCATTCGAGAGACGAATGGGCCTAGTTCAACCTTTCAACACTCTGGCCTTGCCAATGCTTCACTCTTTAATCCTCCTGGGACACTGGCACCCAACATTAAAGTTTTTAAGGACATGGTGCTGAAGGATCTTGAAAAGATGGAGGTGAAGAAATACAAATTGGAGGGTGATTTACAAAAGGGTTTGGATAGCCTTTGTAAAAACAAGTCCCTTGTTATTAGACCTGCCGACAAGGGGGGAGGGATTGCTGTCCTAGATAGAAGCGACTATTTGAAAGAACTACATCGGATCACTGATGATAGGGAGACCTATAGTGTACTCAATAGGGATCCAGTGACCAAATACAAAAAAGTACTAACAGGAATAGTCGAGGAGGGTCTCCGTAAAGGGATCCTTACGGAGAAAGAGAAATCTTTTCTAGTACCCATTGCTCCGAGGACACCAGTCATTTACTACCTCCCCAAATTGCATAAGAGCATTACCTGCCCCCCTGGACGCCCAATAGTCAGTGGTATTGACTCAGTGACGTCCAGGGTGGGCAAGTATATAGATTTTTTCCTCCAACCTCTCGTGCGAATGATCCCATCGTATGTGAGAGATACCAAACACGTCCTCAATATATTGGACACTATCAAACCGAAACAGGGCTTGTGGCTTGTGACGGCAGATGTCACATCTTTATACACCATTATCCCTCACGACCTGGGTTTTGAAGCCGTTAGATATTATTTGGAACGAGATTCCAATCTGACTCAGATTCAGATTGATTTTATTTTGGAGCTTTTAGAATTCGCTGCTAGGCACAATTATTTCTGGTTTGACAACCAGTTTTTCCGTCAGGACAAAGGAGTTGCCATGGGGGCTAAATATGCCCCCAGTCTTGCTAATCTGTTCATGGCCAAGTGGGAGGAGGACGTGGTCGATGCCCCTAGGAGGTCGGAGATAGTGCTTTGGGCACGATACATCGACGACGTCCTCCTCCTATGGGATGGCGATGAGCAGGACCTTCGGGGATATATGGAGGAGTTGAACAATAACACCCGAGGTATTAAATTCAACTATGAAGCCAGCCAGGAAGGGGTGAATTTCCTGGATCTAAACATCAGAGTGGACAAAGATAATTTTATCACTTCCACCTACTTCAAGCTCACAGATAGGAACTCTTATATACCTTTGGGCAGCTGCCATCTGGACTCCTGGTTGAAATCGGTCCCTTTGGGGCAATACCTACGCCTTAGGAGGAATTGTACGGATATCTCTATGTTTGATGAACAAGCTAGGATCTTGTCTCAACGGTTTCGTGATAAGGGCTATGCAGCGGACCTATTATCTGAGGCATACCTCAAAGCAAGAAATAGAGAGAGATCGAGTTTGCTAACAGAGGGGGGGGGAAATAGGGATAAGCATCAGGTGTCCCTTCCTTTTGTCACTACTTTCTCGATGCAACATCGGAAGGTCAAACAATTGATCCGTAGACATTGGCATATCTTGACAGGGGATCAAATTCTTGGGACTGTTCTACCCGAAGTCCCTAGGGTCATTTTCAAAGGGGCCTCCACATTGGGAAATAGGATTGCCCCCAGTGTACAGAATCCCCCGGTTGAGAATAGATGTTTCTTCCAGAACCTTAAAGGGTTTTACAGGTGCAAGAACTGCCAAGTCTGCTCCTACAACGTTAATAAAAACTCCAAGATTCCTGATTTTGTCTCCACCAATACCCAGAGGAGATATACAGTTGAGCCGTTCATCACCTGCTCCTCTCAAGCGGTTGTATATCTCATTCAATGTCCCTGTGGACTTCAGTACATAGGGAGAACTAAGAGAGCTCTGAAAGTTAGACTGAATGAGCATATTGCCAACATCAAACGTGGCTTTGATAAGCACCCCTTATCAAGGCACTATGATGAAAAACACTGTAGAGATCCATCCAATACACTGTATATGGGGATCGATAAGTATAAACCGCACTGGAGGGGTGGAGCTTTGGTGAGGGAGATCTCACGGTTAGAAATGTTTTGGATATATAAGTTGAAAACTTACGCACCCTTTGGTATGAATATCGACACTGACTTGAATGCGTTTATAAATAACGCATAATGTGCATCACAACCAAGCATTTTTTCCTACACAGTGTTTTATATTTTTTATTTATTTTATCTTTGGCTTCATGCCATTTTTATTCACTTTTATTTCAATTTTTTGATATATGCATCTCTATATATTTTTTATGTGACCAAAAAACTTGTGTATAAGTTACCCAGTGTGGGGTGTACGATTGTTCCCCTATTTTGTTCATTATTTAGACTGTAATTAGCATATTTTGGGGAACGTGTATATGGATTTGAGATCACCATATTCATGTCCTATATGTTTTTTTTGGAGATGACATTTGATTTGTTGTTACTGTTATCGATATTGGAACAAGTCCCCTCCTCCCCCTTGTTTCTGTCCTTCGCTATGGGGGCTCGAATTTATGGACATTGGAGGTCCTGTCCGTTTTAGGGCTGGGATGGGTTCGTACTGATCAGAGGGTCGGCAGCTCCCCTTTCCCTTCACTCCCCTTTGCCGCTTGTCGGTGGAGGGAGGAGTTTTGTATGCCCATCTCTGCTGTGTGCACCCAGTGGAGAATGGGGCTTAGTTTTGGCCGGACAAGTTTGTATGCGGTTGTCTCGCTGCCACTCTGTCCAATTAGCGAGACGAGGCTCTATCAAGGCATTGCGCATGCGTGCGCAGTTGCCTTATCTGTTCAATGAGAACGAGACCGGGCTGTGTTGAAGCGCTCACATGTCCGCGGTGGGCGGGGATGTGGTGCTTCTATCCAATCACGCCATGGGAGGGGCGGTACTAGGCTGTCGGCTGAGTATAGAGATATGGGCGATGACGCTGTTGCGCGTCACTTCCGCCGCTCCGACCCCTCACCTCGTATCCCATTGGTGGTGATATGGAGGCTTGGTTGGATCTCGGTAACAACGAGGCCCGTCCGGACTGCTCCACAGCATATTTACAGTTAGGATATCGGCCCCACGAGGAGGACGTATGTCGTTCTCCGTTATTATTTTTATTGTTAACTTTTGATTTATTTAGGTCCCCTTTTTTCAATGTTTAAAAATTGACCCGCACACGTCACTTCCGGTCTATACCCGGAAGTGCGGCTGAGTGGTCCTACGGAGGAGGTGATTTGGGCCAATATGTATGTATATATATTTGGGGCATCTTGGCGTGTCACCCATACCCCAGGACGACGTGATCTTTTCACGAAACGCGTTGGGTGGCGTGACACGCTTTCTGCCTCATTTGAAGTTGCAACTGAATAAGGATACCGTTTGGAGTTTGCGATCGGCCGACGCTTTTCCATTGACGATATGCTCTGTGTCCATTTACTTCTGTAAGTGCACTCCTTTTTATGTTCTTTTTTAATAAACGGTGTTACACTATTTTGGATTGTTTGTTTCCTCCTTATGGTGAACATCTGCTTCTTGGTTGAAATTCGTTTGAGTCTGGCACCAGTGGTCTCTTATCCTTCGAAGATCTGAGTCTGATGCATACCTTGTCTTGACCTTAAGATACGCACTCCTTACTGGGGCATCTGGTAAGGAGCCATTTGTTATCTACACGGTGGTGGTGCACTTTAAATTTTGCTTCACGACTACACCTGTTTTGGATTTTTGGACAAGTCACTGTGGACATTTGTTTGTTTTGAACTCACTCACCTGGACTTTTCAACAAGTTTTTTATTTTTATTTTTATTTTTATTATTTTTTATTTTATTTTATTTATTTTTGATTTTCATTTAGCAGTTTCTGCACATATTCCTTCGAAGCACTAGCACCATTGAGATTTCTGTATCGAGTTACTAGTGCTTATTTATAACAATTGGTGGTATTTTATATGTGGTCTTACCTGTACTGCATGGGTATATGTCGCTAATGCATTTTCTATGTTGGGGTTTATGTTATACTCTGCACATTATTGAGCACACATGCACTTCATTGTTTATTCACACCTTAATTTAAATATTAAGGATTGCGCAGTTCTATTTCTTTTTTTCAAGTCCTTTTTATATAGCATTTTTTGGTATATATTTCGAATTGCTGCATGACAAAAAATTTTGTTTGTTTTTTTCACTGTAGCGCAGATTTTCTTTCCTCTTTTAAATTTACTTTCCAAAAAACAAATTTGCTGCTTCAGTGGTCAGGTTCAGTCCTGCACCATGGATGTGTTTGAATTTAGATCCAATAGGGTGATTGACACTATCGGTGTTTTTGATTCCTCACCCGGGCCCGTGGGCTCAGATATTAAAGGTCTGTTTACCAGACTAAAGAATCTCACCACCTCTGAGATCCATGCCCAATGGGACATAGCCTTTTTTGAGACATACCTCAAGGAAAATATGGTCCCTAGGAGCCTGAGGTGGGAATTGAGCCCACATAGGGATGAACCCAACCTGGAGGGTTGGCAAAAATTTTTTAATGATTCAGGTCTTTGTCTATTGCGATTTTTAGCCCAGAGAAAGAGCGAGAAACTCGCTCGCCTGGACGAAGAAATCAAATCCATTAGGGAATTACTATTACCTTTTGGTACAAGTGAGGAGTATAAGGAGTACTCTAAAAACCTTCTTAAAACTCTAGAGAAAGAGGATAAGGACCAGAGAATTAAAAAGAAAAAAAAGTACATTAGGGACAAAGAGGATTATCATTCCGGTGGGGTTTTCCTGTGGCAGAAGAAGTTGGCCATTGAGAAGGAACAGATGGACACTCTTCCCCCAAATGTCCCAAATAACATGCAGAGGGGTTTCCCTGATGATGCCGGTAGGGGGAATATGGTTCACTATCCTACTGATTGGGTGCAGGGACCAGGTGACCTGCCAGATAGTCAAACTATCGTTAGTAGATTCCCACAGCAATCACTAGGAGGTACCCCTCTACTGCCATTCCCAAGACCTCTGGGAGGATCTCTGGGGAGTGGCCATAACAATGCCAAAAGGAATAATAAAAATAAAAATAAGAACCATAAGGGTCCTTATCAGAGGAATTTTCAGAGACCAGGTAATCATGGCACTTGGGGTTCCATCCAAGGCTCCAACCGGGAGAGACCGGTGTATTCCAACGGTCAGAGACCAGACAATTATGGTTCTTGGGGTCCCACCCAAGGTTTTGACCGGGAGAGATCGGTTTACTCCGATGGTAGAAACCTGTCTTATGAGGTCCCGACTCGGAATCGGTTCTTTCCACTGTCCGATTTCGAAGCCCCCGTTAGAGGGAGAATAAATGAGGACCATTTCCAACAAGCTTCTTTTTCCAATAGACCTCGTGACGTGCAGCACGATATAGGATCTACACCCTCCCAGTTCAATCATGACCCCAGGAATAATTGCGGGTGGGATTTTCCCAGGGACAACAGAGGCCTAAAAAGGCCTATAGAACCAAGAGGGGAGTCAGAGGGGGGAGGCGTGCACAATCAACTAAAGCGAAGAAGGCCCTAGGTGAGGGCATTTTCAACCTTAGCACGCAGGCTCTCTCTGACTCCGAAAAACGGCTTCTGGATAAAGGTCTGAAGTTTGCTCCTCCCAGGATTATTAGCAAATTTCAGACCTACATGGATGTGCACAAATTTGTACGAAGTCTCAATATTAAAAGGTACATGTTGGGTAACCCCATTCGAGAGACGAATGGGCCTAGTTCAACCTTTCAGCACTCTGGCCTTGCCAATGCTTCACTCTTTAATCCTCCTGGGACACTGGCACCCAACATTAAAGTTTTTAAGGACATGGTACTGAAGGATCTTGAAAAGATGGAGGTGAAGAAATACAAATTGGAGGGTGATTTACAAAAGGGTTTGGATAGCCTTTGTAAAAACAAGTCCCTTGTTATTAGACCTGCCGACAAGGGGGGAGGGATTGCTGTCCTAGATAGAAGCGACTATTTGAAAGAACTACATCGGATCACTGATGATAGGGAGACCTATAGTGTACTCAATAGGGATCCAGTGACCAAATACAAAAAAGTACTAACAGGAATAGTCGAGGAGGGTCTCCGTAAAGGGATCCTTACGGAGAAAGAGAAATCTTTTCTAGTACCCATTGCTCCGAGGACACCAGTCATTTACTACCTCCCCAAATTGCATAAGAGCATTACCTGCCCCCCTGGACGCCCAATAGTCAGTGGTATTGACTCAGTGACGTCCAGGGTGGGCAAGTATATAGATTTTTTCCTCCAACCTCTCGTGCGAATGATCCCATCGTATGTGAGAGATACCAAACACGTCCTCAATATATTGGACACTATCAAACCGAAACAGGGCTTGTGGCTTGTGACGGCAGATGTCACATCTTTATACACCATTATCCCTCACGACCTGGGTTTTGAAGCCGTTAGATATTATTTGGAACGAGATTCCAATCTGACTCAGATTCAGATTGATTTTATTTTGGAGCTTTTAGAATTCGCTGCTAGGCACAATTATTTCTGGTTTGACAACCAGTTTTTCCGTCAGGACAAAGGAGTTGCCATGGGGGCTAAATATGCCCCCAGTCTTGCTAATCTGTTCATGGCCAAGTGGGAGGAGGACGTGGTCGATGCCCCTAGGAGGTCGGAGATAGTGCTTTGGGCACGATACATCGACGACGTCCTCCTCCTATGGGATGGCGATGAGCAGGACCTTCGGGGATATATGGAGGAGTTGAACAATAACACCCGAGGTATTAAATTCAACTATGAAGCCAGCCAGGAAGGGGTGAATTTCCTGGATCTAAACATCAGAGTGGACAAAGATAATTTTATCACTTCCACCTACTTCAAGCTCACAGATAGGAACTCTTATATACCTTTGGGCAGCTGCCATCTGGACTCCTGGTTGAAATCGGTCCCTTTGGGGCAATACCTACGCCTTAGGAGGAATTGTACGGATATCTCTATGTTTGATGAACAAGCTAGGATCTTGTCTCAACGGTTTCGTGATAAGGGCTATGCAGCGGACCTATTATCTGAGGCATACCTCAAAGCAAGAAATAGAGAGAGATCGAGTTTGCTAACAGAGGGGGGGGGGAAATAGGGATAAGCATCAGGTGTCCCTTCCTTTTGTCACTACTTTCTCGATGCAACATCGGAAGGTCAAACAATTGATCCGTAGACATTGGCATATCTTGACAGGGGATCAAATTCTTGGGACTGTTCTACCCGAAGTCCCTAGGGTCATTTTCAAAGGGGCCTCCACATTGGGAAATAGGATTGCCCCCAGTGTACAGAATCCCCCGGTTGAGAATAGATGTTTCTTCCAGAACCTTAAAGGGTTTTACAGGTGCAAGAACTGCCAAGTCTGCTCCTACAACGTTAATAAAAACTCCAAGATTCCTGATTTTGTCTCCACCAATACCCAGAGGAGATATACAGTTGAGCCGTTCATCACCTGCTCCTCTCAAGCGGTTGTATATCTCATTCAATGTCCCTGTGGACTTCAGTACATAGGGAGAACTAAGAGAGCTCTGAAAGTTAGACTGAATGAGCATATTGCCAACATCAAACGTGGCTTTGATAAGCACCCCTTATCAAGGCACTATGATGAAAAACACTGTAGAGATCCATCCAATACACTGTATATGGGGATCGATAAGTATAAACCGCACTGGAGGGGCGGAGCTTTGGTGAGGGAGATCTCACGGTTAGAAATGTTTTGGATATATAAGTTGAAAACTTACGCACCCTTTGGTATGAATATCGACACTGACGTGAATGCGTTTATAAATAACGCATAATGTGCATCACAACCAAGCATTTTTTCCTACACAGTGTTTTATATTTTTTATTTATTTTATCTTTGGCTTCATGCCATTTTTATTCACTTTTATTTCAATTTTTTGATATATGCATCTCTATATATTTTTTATGTGACCAAAAAACTTGTGTATAAGTTACCCAGTGTGGGGTGTACGATTGTTCCCCTATTTTGTTCATTATTTAGACTGTAATTAGCATATTTTGGGGAACGTGTATATGGATTTGAGATCACCATATTCATGTCCTATATGTTTTTTTTGGAGATGACATTTGATTTGTTGTTACTGTTATCGATATTGGAACAAGTCCCCTCCTCCCCCTTGTTTCTGTCCTTCGCTATGGGGGCTCGAATTTATGGACATTGGAGGTCCTGTCCGTTTTAGGGCTGGGATGGGTTCGTACTGATCAGAGGGTCGGCAGCTCCCCTTTCCCTTCACTCCCCTTTGCCGCTTGTCGGTGGAGGGAGGAGTTTTGTATGCCCATCTCTGCTGTGTGCACCCAGTGGAGAATGGGGCTTAGTTTTGGCCGGACAAGTTTGTATGCGGTTGTCTCGCTGCCACTCTGTCCAATTAGCGAGACGAGGCTCTATCAAGGCATTGCGCATGCGTGCGCAGTTGCCTTATCTGTTCAATGAGAACGAGACCGGGCTGTGTTGAAGCGCTCACATGTCCGCGGTGGGCGGGGATGTGGTGCTTCTATCCAATCACGCCATGGGAGGGGCGGTACTAGGCTGTCGGCTGAGTATAGAGATATGGGCGATGACGCTGTTGCGCGTCACTTCCGCCGCTCCGACCCCTCACCTCGTATCCCATTGGTGGTGATATGGAGGCTTGGTTGGATCTCGGTAACAACGAGGCCCGTCCGGACTGCTCCACAGCATATTTACAGTTAGGATATCGGCCCCACGAGGAGGACGTATGTCGTTCTCCGTTATTATTTTTATTGTTAACTTTTGATTTATTTAGGTCCCCTTTTTTCAATGTTTAAAAATTGACCCGCACACGTCACTTCCGGTCTATACCCGGAAGTGCGGCTGAGTGGTCCTACGGAGGAGGTGATTTGGGCCAATATGTATGTATATATATTTGGGGCATCTTGGCGTGTCACCCATACCCCAGGACGACGTGATCTTTTCACGAAACGCGTTGGGTGGCGTGACACGCTTTCTGCCTCATTAGAAGTTGCAACTGAATAAGGATACCGTTTGGAGTTTGCGATCGGCCGACGCTTTTCCATTGACGATATGCTCTGTGTCCATTTACTTCTGTAAGTGCACTCCTTTTTATGTTCTTTTTTAATAAACGGTGTTACACTATTTTGGATTGTTTGTTTCCTCCTTATGGTGAACATCTGCTTCTTGGTTGAAATTCGTTTGAGTCTGGCACCAGTGGTCTCTTATCCTTCGAAGATCTGAGTCTGATGCATACCTTGTCTTGACCTTAAGATACGCACTCCTTACTGGGGCATCTGGTAAGGAGCCATTTGTTATCTACACGGTGGTGGTGCACTTTAAATTTTGCTTCACGACTACACCTGTTTTGGATTTTTGGACAAGTCACTGTGGACATTTGTTTGTTTTGAACTCACTCACCTGGACTTTTCAACAAGTTTTTTATTTTTATTTTTATTTTTATTTTTATTATTTTTTATTTTATTTTATTTATTTTTGATTTTCATTTAGCAGTTTCTGCACATATTCCTTCGAAGCACTAGCACCATTGAGATTTCTGTATCGAGTTACTAGTGCTTATTTATAACAATTGGTGGTATTTTATATGTGGTCTTACCTGTACTGCATGGGTATATGTCGCTAATGCATTTTCTATGTTGGGGTTTATGTTATACTCTGCACATTATTGAGCACACATGCACTTCATTGTTTATTCACACCTTAATTTAAATATTAAGGATTGCGCAGTTCTATTTCTTTTTTTCAAGTCCTTTTTATATAGCATTTTTTGGTATATATTTCGAATTGCTGCATGACAAAAAATTTTGTTTGTTTTTTTCACTGTAGCGCAGATTTTCTTTCCTCTTTTATATGTAAACATAAATTACCCAAGTATCCTCAAGACATCATACTGGGCATCTGATCAGGGCTGAATTGGGCCTTAAACATCTCACCTGATTCTTTGGGCCAAAAGTATAACATGTCAGTGAATCAGCCAATCTGCTTGATTAATTTTTCAGCCCAGATAAAGGAACAGTCTAAATAACTAGGACATACTTTGATTCAGCAGCGAAGCTCTGTGAATCAATAAAATCTAGACCTCTCTGCATAGGGATTAAAGTCTAAAGTAGCTTCACATATAGTGACGAGAGTGTTACTATGTAACATTATCTGTCTAAGCAGGATTCATTGCTGTACTTTTTATTTTACCACTGAAGCAGGTCATCTGCTAAACTGCAGTAAATGTAAATATGTGTAACCCTACATAAATTAACATAGAGTTTAAAGCATGGATAGGATACTGTACAGAAGATCTGATTTAATAACATGACTGAGGGATGTGCAGATTACTGAGGCTCTCGCTTCCTGCAAAATTAAACAACCTACACCTCATTCCTTCACCCCTCCCCCTCCCCCACCAAGATTGACCAGATGACCCATATTCATTTTGGAATTGAATGGCCACAGCAGCCTTTTACAACAAATGAAATACAAATCACAGCATAAACAATTGTGATGCATAACCATTAAACCAAAAAACCTCAGCTTAACCTACCCGGTCTAAAGGTCTTTGAAGGCCAATTTTCTCTCGACCTACCAGTTGTATCTGTCGTCCCATAAAGGCCCCAAGATGCATATTACACCAGCTCAGGGACAATTACCAGTTACTTCCTACTGGATACAACCAACTTAAAAAACATTGTTACCATTATGTTATTAGGAAGGGAAGGGACACCCATACCTCCAGATGGGCCCAACCCCCTAATTCTCCATTATTCTATGCAGAACTGCCTTCAAAGATCCCATAGACCCCCTGCCACAGCACAGGAGCATGACACCTTACATTCATGTAGCCCTCCAAACTCAGAAGGCCCACTGGATACCATCCTGCAAACCCAACTGCCATAGGTCAATGCCAGTGGAATTCAGGTGAACACTGTCCCGTCGTAAAAAACGCCATGTCTCCTCCTCCAACTCCCGATGACGGATCGCCAAGCCCCCATTACGTACAAAAAACTTGGCTACTGCCTTTTTGACCTTGACCCTGGCTCTGTTAATCCCTTCAATAGAGCAAGCCAAAAGCCAAGCAGACCTGGCCACGATATCGGACCACACAAATATTGTATCCGGGAAAAACAACTTAAGCCGCAAAAAGTCCAATTTAATGTGCCTGATCAGTTCACGTAAGCAACGCAGACCAAGATCATTACCCCCCACTTGCAATAGAACCACATCAGGGGTCTGTCCAATCTTGCATACTTGTGCATTTCAGGCATGACACTAGACCATAGAATTCCTGGAACAGCAAGCCACTGGACTATGACCTCTTCCCTGGAGAAACCCAACAGCCTACCCCCCTCCCGTACCTCAGCCCGCCTTGCACCCCAATAAACATACGAGTGACCCAGGATCCACTCCAGGAATGCCTCTGAATCTGAAAGAAAATAAAAAAGAAGGG
This sequence comes from Lithobates pipiens, assembly GCF_037356315.1. NCBI lineage: Eukaryota > Metazoa > Chordata > Amphibia > Anura > Ranidae > Lithobates > Lithobates pipiens. The sequence goes on along the minus strand of NW_027507764.1, from coordinate 105,000,244 downwards.
GGGATATAGCACCCCCCAATAAACCCAAAAATCATCCCATAATAAACAACATGGTTATGTTAAGAACTCAGGAAAGAGAGGAGAACAGCAGGAAAACCCTGGACTTACAATAAATGAGGGCGAACATAAGACCGAAATCGAACATCTCCCATCGTCCAATACTCTGAACCACCTGATCATCCAAACCCCATCTGCCTGCTTCAGTAGCTGCCCCAATCTAGAATGGGAAAAATAATTGTCTGCACTCAACCCTGCAGCCAAAAGACATTTTTTGAACACAGATTGACACTGGAAATGGGACAGAGCAGCCCCATCCTCATGTGTGAAGAAAACACCTAGACTATCGGGCTCAATTCTTGAAAAAAACACAATGGCCATCACTGGGCAGACCGGAGAAAAGGGGACAGCACTCAACTCGATCCGAGCACTGATGTGTCTTGGATTTATGAAGAAAAAACCCCCATGGTATTTCCCCTTACCCACACATCTTGGACTCCCAAACTGCCCTCGCCCCTTTTATTTCGACTGACAAGTTCTTCCACCTGAAAGTCCCCAAAAGTTCAATACAAAGACAGCCCGGAATAAAGTCCTCTCATACTCGGACACATGGGAGATGTTCGATTTCGGTCTTATGTTCGCCCTCATTTATTGTAAGTCCAGGGTTTTCCTGCTGTTCTCCTCTCTTTCCTGAGTTCTTAACATAACCATGTTGTTTATTATGGGATGATTTTTGGGTTTATTGGGGGGTGCTATATCCCCCCTTCTTTTTTATTTTCTTTCAGATTCAGAGGCATTCCTGGAGTGGATCCTGGGTCACTCGTATGTTTATTGGGGTGCAAACATTCCTCGATTGGCTTGCAACAGTATCCAGGACCGAAAAGGAAACAGGGCATCTAGAATCAGCTGCATAGCGACCTGCGCAGGAGCCCTGCCTCACTTGCCATACCATAAAAACTTTAGTCGCATTATGTTGCCCAGCCAACTTAAACATGAAAGCCAACCCAGCTAACTTTCATGACATAGAAGAGACAGAAACCCAGTGTTCAAAATTCCTGCAGATAAAATGAAGTAACAAATGTACCCAATCCTTCTAACGAGAGCACCCCCCAACCGCACTTACCAGGCCCCTCCATTCCTGCCCAACCTTGCTGTACGCGTCTAAGTAGCTGCAGAGACCGATTTATGGATCAAGAGTTGGGAAGTGGCAATGCGACTCGCCACAGCCGCTCGGGGCAAGGAATCCTGTGCTGCTTCGAAGTTGCGAAGAAATCAGACAACAGGAGGAGAAGAAGCCATATTGCTATTGATGGCCTGCACCACCCCCAAATTATCACAATGAAACCTAACACATCTATTACTAAATTCCTCACCCCACAACTCCACTGACAGCATAATGGGAAACAACTCCAGAGCAGCCAAGTGACACACCAAACCAACCTCCCTCCATGCCGCTGGCCAATACCAGGCAAAAGAGATTGCAAGTCCCTAAGCTGAATTTTTTTGCTCTGCAAAGCCATGGAGACCGCCCTCTTCAGATCATCAAGTTTGTCCAAAGGCAAAGGGCACTCCATAGCCATGGTATCGATGACAATACCCAAAAAATGCAACTCTGTGCCTGGGCCCTCAGTCTTGTCCGTGGCCAAAGGGACATCAAAAGACTCAAAAACATGTTGGACCGTAGCCAAAAGGAAAGCACAGATAGAACTCTCAGCTGGCCCTATACACAAAAAGTCATCCAAATAGTGAATGACTGAGGCTAGACCCGAAACATCCCGAACCACCCATTCCAAAAAGGAACTAAACTGCTCAAACAGTGAACACGAAATAGCACAATCCATGGGTAAATGAAATAAATGTCAATGAAAAACTGTCCTTGCCATGACAGCCCAACAAGATGGCAGCAACTGGGATGCACTGGTAATAGACAAAATGCAGCCTTGATATCGGTCTTAGCCAAAAGTTGATATTTCTTCAGGTGACACGTTCAGTCCTCTTGATTTTTTTGACTTTGGATCCTCATCCCATTGAAAACTCTTTGTACACATAAACCAGCACTTTTACATGTTTTTTAATACTCCAGAATTAACCAGTACTTTGAAGTCTTCTTGTGCGGAGAATCCCCACTCAGGAGTTGCGTTCATATGTCCTTAGCACTTGAAGCCTCACACGAAAATTACACTGTCCAGTTTCCATAGCATAGTGTAACCCCATTACATGACCTGATTGCATTATTTATTTATAATGAATTCTTTAATGTACCCCCCTCTCTTCCAGCACCCACCCTATACTCACCTGTCCATGTTCCTTCAAGATCCACCCTGTGTTGCCCCCTAAAGAGCCACATAGTCCCAATGCAAACTCTCCTCCCTGTCCCCATACTTCTGCACACACTGACATAATCCTATTTATTTCTATGGTGGAGCTGCCTATCATAGGAACAAATGATAGGTGGCCCTTTCATAAATGGTATTTTCTACACATGTACAGAAGGAATGGACCACCCAGGAGGGTATGCAGAAGTGGCTAGGGAAAGGGCTGGTTGGGAAAATTTGCAGTAGTGATTGTGTAGTTCCCCATGGGCACAGCATGGGTCTAGGAGTGCAGACAGATGAGTATAGGACTCTGGGTAGGTTCTGTGGAAGAGGGATACATTAACGTGGAAATAAACTCACCAATTTACCAGTTCAACAGATTTAACATAAAAAAACAGTTAAATTTCCGGCATGTCAAACTGTCAAACCATCAAATGGCTGGAGTCATAACTGATCACTAGGGCTGAGGCGAACACCCCCGGTTTGGTTCACAGCAGAACATGCGAACAGGCAAAAAATTTGTCCGAACATATGAACACCGTTAAAGTCTATGGGACACGAACGTGAAAAATCAAAAGTGTTCCTTTTAAAGGCTTATATGCAAGTTATTGCCATAAAAATTGTTTGGGGACCCAGGTCCTGTACCAGGAGACATGTATCAATGCAAAATAAAGTTTTAAAAACTGATGTTTTTTCACGAGCAGTGATTTTAAAAATGCTTTAAAAAAGTGAAACAATAGAAATAAAATATTCCTTTAAATATCGTGCCTGGAGGGTGTCCTTCGTATGCCTGTAAAGTAGTAAATTTGTGTGTTTAGGACAAAATGGAAAAAATGTAATTTTAAACCACTCATTTAAAACTACTCACGGCTGTAATGTATTGTCGGGTCCCGGCAATATATATGAAATTCACTGAAAAAACCTTTGGGTCTGGTATGGATAATAAGGGAAATGCCGCACGCAAATTAAAAAAAGGCACTATATAATCTGAACAGCAGTATATATACTATATGGCCTGCCCTATATACTCTGCTGAAAATTGGGCCTTAGGTGTTGGTGGTACCAGAACACTGTAAGCCCTCACAGTTACTCTTGGATGGGTGCAGGAATGGACCCTGCTGTGAAATACTATATAAAAAATTGCAATTACATGCCCCTGTTAATCAGGGGTGGAAAAATGGTGCCTTTTGTGGTGGTTGTACCAGAAGACTGTAAGCCCTCACAGATTCTCTTGGTGGACGCAGGAATGGGCCCTACTGTAAAATATTATATCAAGAATTGTAATTACATGTCCCTGTTAAACGGGGCCAGAAAAATTGGGCCTTTGGTGGTGGTGGAGCCACAACACTATAAGCCCTCACAGTTATTCTTGGTGGATGCAGGAACGGGCCCTGCTGTGAAATATTATATCAAGAATTGTAATTACATGCCCCTGTTAAACAGGGGCAGAACAATTGGGCCTTGGGTGGTGGTGGTGCCACAGCACTGAAACCCCTAACAGATACTCTTGTTGGGTGCAGGAATGGGCCCTGCTGTGAAATATTATATCCAAAACTAATTACATGCCCCTGTTAAAGAGGGGTAGAAAAATTGGGCCTTGGGTGGTGGTGGTGCCCTAAATCAAAAATAGTGTTGGAAGCTAATATCATCAAGATTGAGGAGGAATAGTATAGTCAGCATAGGCAGTCTTGAAGACATCTTCTCACAATGTGCCACTACCCTAGATCTTATCACTGCGCCATGGAGAGATCTAGTGCAAATAAAGCGACCACTTTAAAAGAATTGATATATACATAAAATCAACCAAATGTGGCGTTACTATTTACCTTTAGTTTATGTTTGGTAGATTTTTTATACACACACACACACAGACACACACACACACACACACACACTCTTTCCACCCTCCCAGACTGCTGTCTGGCAGGGTGGAAGGAGAGGAGAAAGATGGTCTACAGCTTTAGCTTTACCAGCTTTACCCCAGATGCCTGCATACTTAGATGTGCCTGTTTTAATCATGAACCATTTTTAACAGCTTTAACTCTACTGGCTGGGAGTCTCTTCTGTTGCCGTTTATTCGGATCTTTGGGAAGAAGATTGGAATGCTTGTGAGGATGCAAACCTTTCCTTTGTTGGTTTGAAGATCTACAGTCTCTCCATCGACAGATAGACCTACGTGGTTCCATTGATGTTCCATCCTTACATGCCTGTATGACCTAGTGTTCACGCACAGGTCCAGTGGTTCCGGTTAGAGTACCCATTCCTTATTTACCTTGATGTCTTCGAAGCGAGATATTTCTGCGATTTCTTTGGCCTATACACTGTGTGAAACACCACTTTTGAACTTATTTTGTTTATTCACTGTATGAAATACCTTTTTTGAGCTTCAAATTTGAGCCTCACAAACTTTAAAGACTTATTTTATTGTTCATTATTTGGACTCTATTTTGGGTCCATCACGTTTCACATTTATGTATTTCCTTTTTAGCGCTACGTTATAGTTTTTCTATAAGAAAGGTCAGGCTGCCGGGATTCCGCAGTGTCTTCTCCGTGGAGACAGAAGATGGATGGATTCGCTGCTCTGGATCAGATCAGCCATCGCTGGAGAGATGATCATCCGTCGTTGGATAGCAAGAGTGGATTACCACCGCTGGAATCTTTATTTTTTATTTTTTTTTAATAAAGGACTTTTTCAAAAGTGTGTTTGTCTTATTTAACTATTTTTTACACTTTCTTTGTGAAATGGTAGGGTTACTTTTGTACCCCCTTACCATTTCAAACGGGGGGGGGGGCGGTATCTGGGGGTCCCCAGGGGGCTTCAAGATTCTGATAAGCCCCCCGCCCACAGACCCCCACAACCATCGGCCAGGGTTGTGGGGATGAGGCCCTTGTCCCCATCAACATGGGGACATGGTGCTTTGAGGGGTCACAGACCCCCAAAGCATCCTCCCAATGTTGAGGGCATGTGGCCTGGTACGGTTCAGGAGGGGGGCCGCTCTCTTGCCCCCCCTCTTTTCCTGCGGCCTGCCAGGTTGCATGTTCGGATAAAGGGTCTGGTATGGATATTTAGGGGGAACCCCACGCCAATTTTTTTTTTTACATTTGACACAGGGTTCTCCTTAATATCCATACCAGACCTGAAGGGCCTGGTAATTGAATTTGGGGGAACCCCACGCTTTTTTATTTATTTATTTATTTATTTTTATCAATGACTTTTAATGAGTGTTCTCTGTATTACGGGAGCTGACAATTCATTATAGCCGCGAGTGATTTTAAAGGACTTTTTTTCCTGCAGAAATGACACTTTGTGCAGGGACAGTTCTAAGCACGGGAAACATGCGCCCCTTCACAGGCATACTATAGACACCCCCCCCCCCCCAAGTACGAAATTTAAAGGAATATTGCACTTTTATTGTTTCACTTTAATCATTATTAAAATCACTGATCCCGAAAAAACTGCCCTTTTTAAAACTTTTTTTTTGCATTGATACATGTCCCCTGGGGCAGGACCCAGGTCCCCAAACACTTTTTAGGACAGTAACTTGCATATTAGCACTTTAGGTTTTGAACGTTGACTTTACGTAGACTTTAATAGGGTTCTAAAGTTCACACGAAGTATGCTATATACTAGCTCCGTCGAATCTTCTTTATACATTCGACAGACATCATAAGCCTTCAAAAGACAGATTCGACCGTAATTCATGTGGATTTTCGGGTGAATGCAATTTTTGAACGAAAAACAAAATAACTAAAAACGATATTCGGGAATAACTAAATAAATGTATTTTTCGGACGAAAACGAAATTCCGAAACAAAATATTTCACTCTGCACATGTCTAATAAACACAGCAATTTAGAAATCAGATGAAAGATTTAGCACAGGAAAACACTTTTTTGAAAGATAAAAAGTGCATTTTATACACATCTATACACATCAGATCAAAATGAGGAGGAATGAGAGACAGAGGGACATTGTTCCAAATCAGGGACAGTCCCTCAAAATCAGAGACAATTGGGAGCTATGCTTTTGTAATGTTTAGAATTGTGTTCATCTGCTAGTGCTGTGACATCAGTTTAGAAAATGCTGTATATAGATATTTCTGCATTACAAATATCAAGAGGACAGCTTGTGCTTAAATAAAATGTCAGAAACCCTGCTAGTTTTGTTCTGTTTGATGAATGGATCTAGTATCTGGGCTTTATCACGCTTTGTAAGAAACCGACACTCTGCTTATTTACACTAAGCTGCTCTAATGGCCAGTCTCTAAAGATGTCTGCCTGTAGAAAGGAATCTTCTTGAAAACAGAAGGAATAAAAAGAAAGCTTTTCAAAGGAAATTTGGAAGAGAGAAGAACTTCACAAATACTTGGAACACTCCATCCTGCCATATTGAACTGCTCATGTCTTCTACAGCAAAATTTTTTTTAGGGCTGACAAATGAAAATTTATTAGAATATTACAAATGGCTTCCATAGAAATGTGCATTTATATTCCAACAAGATCACAAGATCCTTTCTGTTTCAAGTTTGTAAAACTAACAGATGAATATTATGAATTATTTGCAGTAAAAAAAAAAAAAGCTGCTTGCTACAAAATATTTCTTTGAGTTTGCAGGATGTGATTTAGGCAAGTTTAGACATTCCAGACATTCATTTTCTTCCAACCTAACCAAAAAGCTCTGCGACATATAACATCAGGTTACCGCCCCAAAAAGAATAATCAGGACTGAAAGACTGAATCAGGACTCCAAAAAACAAAATCTCCATTTCATTACCAAAATAGGATTAAAGAATTTTGAGCCAGTGCGCTTTAAAGGAACAATTGGATTGTCATTTTCAATAATATGCAGAATTAACAGAGTGTAATCTAAATTCAGTGATTGCCCAAAGCAATGCTGTGCCACAATCAAACACTGGTAGTTTGCCAAAGTAGGATTAATGTTGATTTGCACAAACGTTTATTATAAAAAATGGGTTCTTTGTGGATAACATCATAGCTGTTCTTTAGATTTAGAAAGGGAAAGGTATGATAACCTTTAAAAGGTTGTTTAAATTAGAAACTTTGGTCATTCAATTAAAATGTTGTTCAAAAAATATATTAGACAAGTTGATTTTGTCATTTCTCAAGCCTGTGCTATCCATAGAACCTGGTAATATATGAGTGAGTCTGACTGCCCTCTTATGGTAATGTTAGGTGAATGTGTTGCTATTTAATAAATCAAATAATAAATACGGTATTAATACTTACCTGTCCCACCACCTAGACTACCAAACTTGTGAGAGTGAAAACTTGCTAAAAAATCTTTGACATCTGGCACTTCCAGAAGTGTTGGATTCCTAGTCCCCCCCCCCCCCCCCCCCCCCCCCCCCATTGGGCTCTGTAGCTTAACTGCTTGCCGACCAGCTACTGTCATTATACTGCAATAGGTTGGCTCCCCATCGCAAATCGCTGTAGGTGTAGGTCGGCCGCTTTAAGTGACACTGGAGCCGATGCGCTTTGCCGGCGGCTGTGATGTCCGCCTGGCAAACCGCGATCGCTCCTAAAAGCCAGAACAGGGATCTGCCAATGTAAACAGACAGATCCCCGTTTTGACAGGGGAGTAGAGAGAGATCTGTTGTTCCTAGTGATCAGGAACAGAGATCTCTCTCCTCCTCTAGGCAGTACACTGCCCCCACAGTTAGAACACCTCCCTAGGGAACATTTAACCCCTTGATCGCCCCCTTGTGTTAACCCACTCCCTGCCAGTGACATTTATACAGTAATCCGTGGCCATTTTTATCTCTGATCGCTGTATAAATGCCACTGATCCCAAAAAGTGTCTAAAGTGTCCAATCTATTCACTTCAATGTCGCAGTCCCGCTAGAAAATGTGTCTCGCCGCCATTACTAGTAAAAAATAAATAAATAATAAAAATGGCATAAATCTATCCCCTAATATGTAGACGTTATAACTTTTGCACAAACCAATCTATATATGGTTATTGCAATTTTTTTTTTCCAAAAATATGTAGAAGAATACATATTGGCCTAAATTAGTGAAGAAATTTGTTTTCTTTTAAAAAAAATTGAGGATAATTATTATAGAAATAAAAATAGGGCGAAAACACTGCGCTAAAAATCAGATATGCACAAAAAGCACAGCAGCCAACACCAAAACAAACAAAGTTCAACAGGCAAAAAGGTAAAAAATAGTGTAGCGCTTCTTAAGTGATAAGTGTCATCAACATGTGTTAAGAAAATGATCATATAACAAAGATCATATAAATAGTGTAAATGGGCAAAATAAAAGTCCAGAAAATGGGTATAGGCTTCCGTAATAAAGCTGGCACGAGGATGGTCGAACCATATCAAAGTAAGAGGGAAATCCTACTAAACGGATATGTCCATGTACATCAGCTTGTCTGGAAACATTAGGGAAAGTAGATAGATACTTCTTACCAACTCTGTTGGACTCACACAGTCGTATGACAGTTGAGTCAGTAAAGCTTGGGGTCACAATCTGGGACCGAGGGGTGGATCGAGGAAGGTCCGTCAAACTTGTGAGGAAACTCCAAAAGACTGTATGCCAATGATGAATCTCACCGGTAGGACTTCAGGACAGTTTGGCAATCCAGCTCGGATACGGCCACCCCACACCGATACTCCAAATACCCCAAGATGGAGGGGAAGAGAATTTGGGGGTTTTAAACCTGCACTCCGCTCTCTCTCTCTCCTCCGCACCTATAACCTCTTATTGCCGGCAATACATACATATATATCTATAAATATATATACTATATCACTATATATAGAAATCGATCTCTCGCAATATATATGCACAATACATAACTCTCTCTCGCTATATATTTGCGATATCTTCTACAAAATATATATATCTCAATCAGATGTTTTTACCTATTAAAAAAACATTTAATAATATAGTCAACCACGGCTTGCAAGATAAGTGGTTGGCTGCCACTTTGCTAAGGCAACATAGATAAGCATTGTGTTGACAAGAAAAGGTCAAGATTATATATATATATATATATATATATATATATATATATAGAGAGAGAGAGAGAGAGAGAGAGAGAGAGAGAGAGAGATATGTGTGTGTGTATATATATATGTTGAGAGAGATCGATTTCTATATAGTGATAATATATATCTATATAGTGATAATATCTCTCTCTGTGTATATATATATAAATATATAAAATCTAGCTCTTATTTACATTTGTGACACACACAGTCAGATTATTTATTTTTAAAATGTTTTTTTTTTTTTTTAGCACTTCGCGCCCGCTCTATAGCCAAAAGATGGCTACAGCGCGGACGATTAGCGCCGGGAGGGCATCCCTGGACATCCTCCTGTTTACTTCCCCTCTGCGCCACGTCACAGGCGCGCATCGTGAAGTACTGTGCTGGCCGTGTCCCTTGGACACAGCCAGTCAAAGATCGCTGTAAATAGCCAATCACAGTGGATGTTTACAGCACGATCGGTGTGTCCAATGAGAGATGTGCTCATATATGTAAACATATGAGATCATCTTCCCTCGCCGGGTCTCCCTCCTCACACAGAGACAGCGTGTGAAGAGGGAGAGATGAACCGCTGAGAGATGCAGCGGTTATTTTAAAAAAAAATAATAAAAAGAAAACAAAAAAGAAAATAAAGTGGCCATCTTTCCCCACTGCCATCTGTCATCATTGCCATCTGCCCCCAGTGCCATTTGTCGTCAGTGCCACATGTAATCAGTGCCATTTTTCATAAGTGTCACGTGTCATCAATGCCACATATTAGTGCCATCTGTCATCAGTGCTACCTGTTAGTGTCACCTGCCATCTGTTAGTGTCATGTGTCATCAAAGACAGGTATCAGTGCCACATGTCATCAGTGCCACGTCTTAGTGGCATTCTGTCTTCATTTCCATGTTTTATTGCCATGTATAAGTGCCATCTGTCATTGGTGCCACATATTAGTGCCAGCTGTCATCAGTGTCACATGTCTTCAGTGCCACGTTTTAGAGGCATCTGCCATCAGTGTCACCTGTCATCAGTGCCACGTATTAGTGTCATTTGTTATCAGTCACACGTATCAGTGCCATCTGTCATCGGAGCCACGTCAGTGCCATGTGTCATTGTCCTGGTGCTCCACGGCCTTCAAAAGAGTAATAGGTAGTCACCAAGTTAGATGTGTAATTTATGCCCCTAGAACACATGAAGGTGCTCCCTGAATGTTGTGTCTCTCTGAGTGGCTAGGCTGTGTAAAAGTCCCACACGTTGTATCGTAATACTCTGTATGAGTAACAGAATTTTTTTGTGGCCTTTATTTGTGGTATACACATGCCAAGTGCGAGAAATAACCTATTACATTGAATTTTTTTTTTTAAATGTAATAACATAAAAAAAAATTATTCTTTTTGCATTTTGCTGGAGGCGATAAAATGCGCAAATCAAAATACTCACTATGCCTCTTACTCAATATTTTGTAATGTATACTTTCAATAAAGTTGTCATTTGGGGGGTATTTTTACTTTTCGTGCTTGTTCGGGTCGCAATAAATGAGATAGACCACTAGTACATCAGATGTTAGCATTTTTGAGTAATTCGCAACACAGCTTTTAGACTCTCTAACTTTCACAAAGAACAAATAATATCCAGCAGTTTGGGTTATTTGTACCAAAGAAATTTCGGTACATAGATATACATATACATATATAGATATATATATAGATCGCCAAGATAATATATTTTTCTATTCAGTTACAGATATTCTATATTTACACAATATTCTAAATCAATTTGTTGATCCTTTTATTTTAATCAACTGCCATGGTAAGTAAAATTTAAATAATAAATTTAATTCAATTTTTGTCTACAATTAGTATATAAAAAATAACTAACATGTCAATTGACAATTATTGTTTTAATACATTTTAAGGACAATCCTGCTGTGACCGAACCGTCGACCATTCAAAATACCATGCCCTTGACTCAGGATGAAAAAGTAAGTATAATTAACTGCTTTATGGCCGCCGGCTGTCAAACGACGGCCAGGCGGTGCAAGTATTGTGGCTGGAGGGCGTCATATGACGGCTTCCCCTTTAAATAGGCAGGGTGTCATGGAGACACCCCTCGCCACTGAGGGGGGTTAACAGCCATTGGGTATGGCTGTTAACCACGTGACTTCATCACTGCCGATCACAGATGGTTAGACACACACTGTGCGCGGCGCAAACGCGAGCGCGCTTTGTGTGCACGTCGCTAGCTGCGTGTTCCCGGGAACACTGCTTCTCAACGACGCTAGTAAACAGCCATTGGCTGGCTGTTTGCCGACGTGATCGATACACACAGCCGATCAATAACTGTTAACAAACCGCGGTAACGCGATGTTACTGGGTTCTCCTCCTAAGACACCGATCGTGTGTGAGGAGAAGATTGCGTAAACATATTGTTACCGCATACAGTGTACAACAATCGCACTGATTGACCCCCCCCAATAGAGGACCTATAAACAACTATCATAGTACCTGTCACTCACAGTCCATCAGAGTACCCGAGTACCTGTCATCGGCACATCAGAGTACCCGAGTACCTGTCACCAGTCCATCTCAGTACCCGAGTACCATGTTACTTTCAATTTTTCTCATTAAATACTGTAAATAATAACAAGAACCCTTAAAAAGACACATTATGACTCATAGATTATACGTTGAGGTGTTTGCTTTTAAAAACATGGTCATTTTGTGGGCTATTCCATTGTACAGGTACTCCATGGCCTTCCATTGTGTAATAGATGGTTGTGAAATGAGATGTGTCATTTTGGTCATCGAACGTCTCAAGGTGCTATTCAATGTTGGTGCTCTGTTTGTGGCCAGGCTCTGCAAAAGTCTCACACATGTGGTATCGCCATACTTGTGATAAATGTATTTTGCATTGTAACTTGTTGGATGCATATGCTGTAAGTGAGAAATAATGACAATTTCTTTAAAAATTCTTAAAAAAAACATAAATTTATATTATTCTTCTGTTTGCTTTGAATTGTGTGTAGAAATTTGGATCACCATCCGCCACTGGTTCTTGCCAGTGCAGCCAATGAGTCCTGCCTCCTTGTTGAGGATAAGGGCATTCTTTCCGTATACATCTGAGAAGCCTCTTCCAAGTACATTAATGACGCTTAAAGCATCATATTTTTGGAAAAAAAAATTAATAAAAAAAAATTTTGATAAACAAAATCTAAGTATAAGATACTTTTCTTTTCGTTGTGTACTTATAGCGCAGAATGCTGATAAAGAAAATATGGGCTCGGTATCCAGCAAGAAAAAATGATCCGGCTTTCCCCAATAACCCAACCCTGCCCTCTAGTAGTGATAGATTGTCTACATCAGAAACCCAACCGAGCGAAACCGATCGAATTGGCAATGTCACGTGGTGTTCATGTGAAAGGTGCATTAAAATGCCCACCCAAGTGGAGTCTGTCTGCTGCCGGGAAATATACGCCGTTGACGCCTGCATACCTGAGGGACATCAATGCATTACGCAGGCAGATACCTTTATTTCCCAAATAGTGCACCATGAGCACGTGAGAATTGCGTATATGGCGATTCATATGGATAATCTCCCTCTGGTAGATGCCAACAACAACAGGTGATTACTTTATGCCAATATTTCTTCTAAAGTTTATAAGTCAGAATTATAAGTACCGTATATACTCGAGTATAGGCCCACCCGAATATAAGCCGAGGCCCCCAATTTTCTACCCCAAAAAAATGTGAAACTTATTGACTCGTGTATAAGCCGAGGGTGAGACATGCCTGTCCATCCCTGTGTGTACGTCCATCCCTGTGTGTCCGTCAATCCCTGTGTGTCCATCCATCCCTGTGTGTGTGTCCGTCCATCCCTGTGTGTGCAGCCTTGTGTGTCCAGCCCAAATGTGTCCCGAGCCTGTGTGCTTCTGCCATGCCAGGATCAACGCTCTTCTCGTCTGACAGACGGCGTTGGCGCCTCGGAGGCCATTCCACTGTTCAAAAGCCGCGCCTCCGTCTGTGATAGGCGGAACAGTCTATTTCCCAGCAGTCTGTGTTCCGCCTATCACGGACATCCTCTCATCCTCGTCCGTAGTATGAGGATGAGCGGATGTCCGTGATAGGCGGAACACAGACTGCTGGGAAATTGAGTGTTCCACCTATCACAGACAGGGAGTTGCGGCTTTTGAATTGTAGACTGGCCGCCGTCTGTCTGCTCGACACGCTGATTGGGCAGGCAGACGGCGATGACTCGAGTATAAGCCGAGGGGGGCACTTTCAGCCTCTAAAAAAGAGGCTGAAAATCTCGGGTTATATTGGAGTATATATGGTAGTAAAGGAATAAGCTAATAATTGATATAAATTGGAAATTTGTGACTTTATTTATAAAATTTCATATTTACACTTTTTATTCTATTTATTCCAGGAGATTACGTAAAACCGCGTATCGCACTTTCATAGCATGGATTTATGGTATTTTAGGAAAGGGAAACCGAAGGGTTATACCTTCCTGTGCAGTCAATGCAGTACGACTTGTTTTTCCAGATCCCAATGGATCATATGTCGGATTTCTTTATGCCAATGATTATGATGCTTCCGAAATGGCTTTATATTAAACGAAATAATGTTTAATGTGATTTTTTTTGAAATATTTGTGCAATTAAAAAAAAAAAAAAAAAATTGAAATACAATAGGTGTGTTACTTTGTTAATGCTAAGTACTATTAATGATGTTGATTTAATGTGTAATTTGAGAAATTAGATGCATATTACTGTTCTTAATACTTGATTCGGAATCAATTATATTAAATATTTTTATTACAAACTAAAAATAAATACCAAAAATCAGTAAATACATAGATTGCAATGTGCATACACAAACCATAAAAATATATTTCTTTTAGACAGTAATTAACCAATAATTAAAAAAAACATTTAACATTCTAAAGAATAGAATCCAAAATTAGATTTAATATTTTATACAACAGGAAATCGTGTTCTGTGCTTGGCAATAGCAGCACTGGTTTCAGGCCTTTCTTCGGTTGCAATATTTTTTGGAAATTGTACATTTTTGGATTTCCATGTACTTTTTAAAGTACCTTCTGTGATTGACAGCATGTTTGCCAAAATAGTTTTGGCATGTTCGTTCGACATTTTTTCAAAAACGTTTCGAACGATCCATTTTTTACGTCCTCGGGGGAAATCCAAATTTTTACGCTCAACTTGAAAGACTTCTCCACTGTCATCAATTTTAGTTACTGTTGCCATTTTTCTACCAATATTATTGTTGTGCTGCAATGCAGCCAATCGTGTTCTAGCCTCCATAGAATCATATTTATAATGAATTCTCTTCGGTCTATATTTTAACATCATGCTATGGTATGTTTCAATGGTCCCAGTCTGGCAGAAATAAGTAAGATGCTTTAAATCCTTTTCGATTTGTGCGTCCATTATAATTGCAGATAATGAATCGAAGGCAGGTGTGTTTTTTTCAAGCCATGGAATTTTTGGAAAAAGAATACTCTGATCATCATGTAAGCACTGATGTTGTATGTCTCCATCTCGCCATGAATGTTCATTCACTACATGATGTAGCAGAGATTGCCATTGTTGTCTGAAAACATCTTCATTTCCGTCACAAGTTCTGCTACACCAGTAGAAATGCGTCAGTATGGCTCCAATCCACGGTAAAATTGGACGAAAAGCTTTTTTTTTGGAGATTTGAATCAATTTGCGCTTTAAATTTTTAACATAATGCCATATATCGAATTGATGATTAATATTTTCGTATTTAGTCGTAGTCAATAGTTTTCGAATTCCCGTGTGGCGATCAGTGCCTACAAATTGAACATCATATTCATTTTCCAATATTCTGTCAAGTGCTATGGTAAAGCCCAATTTTTCCATGGCAACTGAGGATGTGGTTTGGGAGACTTGCACCAATTCAAAATCTACAATTTTTTTAGAATAGATATCCATAAAGGTATACGTTGTATATTTTGCACAAAAACCAGGACTATCGCATTGTCCGTCACCAATGAGGAATAGTGGAGTTCCTGTCAATTCCTCCTTTACATTTATACAATTTTGATTCCAGCTGTAATCTATGGAAGGATAAATATACTGTTTTTTAGCACGGTTATAGGACGATTTCCCAAACATAGAAATTCCACTAAGATCAAACATTTCCTTTACCTTTTGGTAACTACCACCTGACAAACAAATGGCGCCAGCAAGTACAATATTGCCTGCAGCATAATTTTTTATCTTTGGTTGGCTTTCCCAAAGTTTGATGCGGTGCTGTGCATTACATGTTGAAAACACTATCAGCATCGTACCGACTATTTTCTTTTCTATTTTTGTAATTTTCGAAAAGCAGGTCTGGTCGGGGCATCGCATTTTAAAAAGCAATGTATCTAGACTGCTTTCGAAGACAATAAATTTCTTTTCAGTAATCATATTAAGGGGGTCATTAATTTGATCGACAGTTAGTGGCTCAATTATACTGTCATTCAAAGTGAAGTCACTTTTTTGAGGTGTATCAAAATCTGACTCGTGACAACTTGGGTCGTCTTCATATGCCAGTTTTCGTTTTTTTTTAATGATTGGACTCTCTATTTCTAGATCATCAAGTGTACTTTCTATATTTATATCTTCTGATGGCAGATCACAGACTGTAGGTGAAA